>NW_026924870.1:0-24850 GCF_032062105.1 Saccostrea cuccullata
AGGATGATATGTTTCCTGGTCCACTAGTCTTGGTAGGCTTCAGGTTATGCAGAAGTTTGAGGACACCTTTTTCCGTAATGTTGATTTTTTTTACCGCTTGGTAGGTTGTTTGACCTAGGTCTGGTAGGTTACGAAGTATGGAAGACGGATGAAAACTGCTGATTCAAGATCTTTGCCATATCCTTTGGACTAGAATGAACTAAACCCTCGTTCCGCAAAGGGGAGACGCCTGAACTGTCACAGCCCTTGCTCTTGATGTAAGAGTATAGCTTTTGTTGATTTAGCCCTCCTCTCCTACCATATTGTTGATGAATTTGATGTACGACTTTCTACACCCTTTCCTTTTGGTACTCTGGGTCTCAAGGCATGTTCTCCAATCCGTTTTGGTGTTTGTTATGCAGGCCTTCCCATATGCGTGTAGTTTCCTTCTACTAAGTCTTAATTCGGATGTTTCGATCACACCATAGTAGATTGTTTCAGGCTTGAAATGAATTTTTTTGGAACAAGTGCGTTAATGGAATGAGTGCAGATGTTTTTGAAGTCATTCCACATCACATCTTCTGGTGATCTGTTGATGAAATGTTGCTGAACTTTGGCCAGATTGTCTGCCAAATCAGAAACTTCATCCTAAATCCTTAATTCAAAAATATTTTTTAAATATCTGAAGCTATAGGCATTCTGCACGCCTTGTTCACCCATCTTTTCTGATTTTGCAATTGCATTGGTTGTTGTATTGACCTAGTTAGCAAAAGTATTTCTGAAGTTATAGACATTCTGTACGCCTTGTTCATGCACCCATCTTTTTGGATTTCGCAATCGCCTTAGTTGTTGTAATGACCTTGTTAACAAAAGTATATCTGAAGCTATAGACATTCTGCACGCCTTGTTCACCCATCTTTTTGGATTTTGCAATTGCATTGGTTGTTGTAATGACCTAGTTAGCAAAAGTATTTCTGAAGTTATAGACATTCTGTATGCCTTGTTCATGCACCCATCTTTTTGGATTTCGCGATTGCCTTGTTGTTGTAATGACCTTGTTAGCAAAAGTAACCAATTACTTTGGCTGCATGGCGTGTTTTATATCAATTCTTAGACTCTTGTTTTTAAACTTCGTTTGATTACTGATTGTTCAGTCTACCTAATCAATACCTAGGGATCACGGCGAGGGTGATTATTCGACAGGGGATGCTTACTCCTCCTAGATACCTGATTCTATCTGTGGAATTCCCGTAGAATCCTACTCGGTTGTGGATTTTTTTCATCGACCACTGTTTATCATTTTTACTTTTGTCAATATACAGTGTACTTCTTAAAGTCAAGGTTGTTTTGGCGATGATTCATGACAAATAAAATTTGTTTGATACTATTAAAATTAGCATTCTCAGCTTTTGAATTAAGGTTTCCGAGAACCAGAAGCGCATACATTATCGTGGAATAAACATGCTATAAAATCTATCTTAGCATGAATAATGATGACCGAAATATAGTTTTCTTTCTATCGTATCTGTCTTCTTGCTTACTGCATTAAATCGACCACCATAACTGACAATTCTACCCGTCTTGGGTTCTTTGATTTATGTATCACCTAAATGACATTTGTTATCACAAAAGTTCATGCAGCGACCTCTAGGTGGGGTTTAATTACGGAGATTGTCGTATCTAACCAATCATCATTCACACATTTACTTTTCATGGCGTTCTTATAGATAAAGCAATGATTCAATTGCATGAAATTGATTTCTTCTGCTATCTTCTGTTTAATTTTTTACACAAGAATAGCTTATAGGCTTCTCGATAGAAAGTAGAGTAAATTACCAAAACAAATGATAGCATGATAAACTGTGGTAATTAGGAAGCTTGCTTCAGACTCGGATATTTTCCTCGGGCTTTAATTACAACTATATGCAAATATTTGCATTGTTGTACATAATTGACAGTAAAAAGCAACATTGAAATTTATCTCATCGCCTTATTTCCCAACATGACTTGCACCAATATCCCAAAATAAAAAAAAACCTTACAGAGCTCAAAAGATGCCAGTTAACCATTACCTCATGAGATAATCAAAGTACTCAGAAGTACAGAGAGCCGGGCTCATTTACAGAGTAGAATGAATTTCTTACATGAATCACGATTCTATTTTGATGAAAAAATTATTTTAAAACTATCAATATAAATGGTAAGACACTGACAGTGAGTTTTTCAATCCTAATACCACGGTCCGATTTTGTCAGAATCAGAATTAATCTGGTACCGCAGCTGAATGTAAACAAACAGGACTGTCTGGTTCCCTCTCCTGCTTTACCTCGTATGTGTAGAGAACTACGATAACACTGGTTATCAAAAATCCTTACGCTAATGAACTATGTTCTTTGACTTAGGACTGAAGTTTTCAAAGTCATTACAACTAATGTTTATTTATATAGATTAAACTTCGTTTTATTTTTGTTGCTTTATTTAGCGTTTGTATTATCTCAAAAGCGGTTGAGAGTAAGAACTATATTTTTGCACGTAACTTTAAAATGGCGACTATGGGGCCAACTTCCTGCCTTGAACAGGATGACATAAGCCGGCAATTGCTCTTTGAGCAATAAGCCCGGCTAAAAAATGAAATTAAAGGTATGTATCTGTATGTGTATCTAAAAGATACTTTCATTTACACACTTTTTAACATAATTCTTTCTCATTCAGCGCTGAACAGGATTTCAACGTTTGTCTTCTAATGAATTATGAAGTGTAACAAGTACAGAGCGTGCTGATTATGGTCCATGATAGAGAACTTCTTATATCAGTATACATTATTTACGTGCAATGGTGTGAAGCACGAGACTGCATATATCACGTGACCATATCCGTGCCAACAGATCTAAAGAATAACACCATATTGTATGCCAGGACTCCATTTTACTCCAATCACTCAATGTAAGAACTAAACTGATTGTTTTTTTTCTTTGATATGATTAAATGCTCAATTTTCCACCAAATATTTAAAATGGGACAGTAAAATTTATGTTAACATAAAACAAGGACCGAGTAACATCGAAAGCAGACAGAAGTCAAAAGTGGTCTCATATTTTCAAATTTTGCAAAGTGTTTGCGCTGTTGGATATAATATTGAGGATGATATCATGCATGATGTATATTTGACAACAAAATATATAAAGTCTAGAGAAAGTGGTGTTCTGAATTCATAGTTTCTATATTTTGCTGTTTTTGATTTAAAGGTTTTTATGTAAATGTGTTTTGGTAAAATTAACCTTTTGTTTAATTGCCTGTTTTAAAGAAAAGGTATTTCTCAAGAAAATGCTTATCAAATTTAGCAGACATATTTCACTTAACCGTGGCTTTAGAGTTGGGGCTAGGGCTTTTATAATTCTTATGACAAGATTTTCTCTCGGATTCCGTAAGTTTTGTCCATTTGGCCTTGAAGTTTGACTACTTTTACCTTTAAAAAACTTGAACCTTGGTGGTAACTTTAGAACGGCATTTCCTATTTCCTAGATGTACATGTATTCATTACGTCAACTTCTTTCTTTGAGTAACAGAATCATTGATTTCTTGACCTTGGAGTTTTACTTGCTTTTGAGAAACCTCAACCTTCGCCATAAGCTGCCAAAGGGGTTATCAGTGTTCTTACAAACACATCTTGTTTAATTTTTACCAACATGTCTGCAAAGAAAGGACTATATCACTTAAATTTCAAATCTTTTCGCCCATACAAATTGACATGTCTTCAATTGTTATCCAGACCTCATTTTATAAGATATCCAAACTTCTTCAAGTATTTAGTACTCATTTTGATATTCATGGGGATTGCCCTTGAAAATCAAGGAAAGCAGGTATTTTTTTCAAACAACTACGTCATTTTATTACGACATTAAGGAAATGTGTCACACAATACATATGAATTTTACTCTGTAAAAAATTTCCTCTTCCGTTCGCTGGTTCTTTCTTGTTATCACTAAATACAAGACAATTAAAGAAACCCATTGGAGATTAATTGTCATATCTCCACAACGCTGGATTCTCTCCATAAGGAAGATCATGATAGCAATCAGACTCTGCAAGTGATGACTATGGATGTCGATAAAATTAGTAATGTTCAGCACTCAGATGCCACAAAACAGAGCAACCAAGAACGACATCAAATTCATTTCTTTGCACAGTTTTCGGGAAAGTTAACCGTCATGAATATGCATGAGGTTACGTCTGGCTAAACACAAGATTGGTGTTAAGACGATTTGAAGAAAGTAGTGTACGTTTGGATATAAAAACGTATATCTCTGCGCTATATTAACTGATCTCGAGCTAAAATTCAAATATAAGCTAAGGAATGGCTGCTATCTTGCCTGACATGCTTTTCAAAATCTTTCATATTTGAATCCAAATGAATCCTCCTTAAATGTTTTCTGAATTCTTTAAACACCGTTTGCTATTTGCCATGAAAAGCTTGCACACCCCTCAAACGCTGTGCAGTTTAATTCTATTGAAGTGTTTTTAGGTCTTTTATAGTCATTGATGAACAAAATAAACAGAGACACCTACGTGTAACAGTCCCTAAAGAGTACTTTACTTTTTTCGCCCAAAAATGTCACGAATTTTATTACACCTTGAAAGATTTTTCTAGAAAAGAGTGCAATTTTTACTTAACTACGAGCGACATAATCATATTGATCCCTTCCTTGCAGTAGCTATAAAGCTTCTTTATTTATGCCTTACTTTCACATTTGGTCCAAAGAAACCGATCGGAGAATTTTCACTCCATGTTAGATCTCGTAGAAGTATCACGAAAAAATGCATCTGCTTTATAATAAAGGGGCCAAATAATTAGTCACCTCAGTTCAACTGATCAAATTAGAACCCTCGTTAACGTCAAGTTTGGTTTCCAGTAGAATAAAACATCGCGCGCAAAACAGAATCAAGCCATCAGACAACGAAAGGCAAAGATGTGTGCACTGTTGTTTCCGATGCTAAGACGTCAAGTTTGTCACCTTGGTGTAAGACATAAGAAAGGTCCACCGATCACCTAAAATATCTCATGGTCATCTTCAAAATCCCATCACCATAGAAATATCCTAAGACAGGGAAAAAACTCTCTAATTTACACCCGGCGCAGAAGGTTCAAAAGTGCAAATCGTTCACACTTATTTTATGACTACAAGGAAACAGCCAAACAGTTGCCCCAGAGCAGTTCGAAAAACCTGGTAAACTTGCCCGTGACCGATGGACAAGGGCATGCATTTTAGAGTATATGTACTGGATTCCAAAAGTTTAAAAAGAATTTCATTCAATGTTATATTTTTTGATCAGCAATATCTCTATCATGCCCATATCATCACCATTTAGCTTAAATAATAATTGCTGTAAAATGTAAAAGGAAAAAAAACTTCAAACGTACTGTGCTACAGAATATTTTACAAGTGGTGTATGTCAGACGTGGATTCTCAAAAACTCAAAAAACTTGAAGAAATTCAAAATCGTCATTTTTTATAAAGTTTATATCATCAAAACGTACACCTTTTCTAAACTTTATACAACCGTTCATCAAGATAATAATATATTTACAACTAGCTATTCAATGTAACAGACAATTGTTTCTTCTATAGAATTGGAATTCGAAAATTTCCGTTGCTTGTGACTGGTCATCAACAAAATCACTTCGGAAAAATCCCTCTGATTCTACACACGTTTTCTAAAATAATATGATGCTGGAGTTCCTTATCAACAATTATGATGTCTTTAAATAGAGACCAAGTCTTCCATCAAAATATTGAAATTCTGATGGGTATTAATTGTGCTTCATTATCACCTGACTTGTTTTTATATACCTATGAAACATTCATTTGAAAAAAATCTTTATGAGAAACAGAAAACATTTGTCGTGGCCTTCTACTCAGTATTGCCAAGTTTTTTTTAACAAAACAAACAAAAAACAATAGTAACTTCAATTCATATGTCAACTTCATATATCCAGTGAACTTGAAATAAAAGGCAATACAGTCACATGAAATATATGGAGATAATGAACAATATTCAAGCTTAGTAGTTATAAAACAAAACAAAACAGATGCAGAGGAAATACGTGTATAGACCTCTAAAACATCAGGAATTGGAACAGGTGCCATGGAGGAGTTAGCATCCTCTGCCGACCGATCACACCCGCCATGTGCTCCTTGACATGATCGAGAAATCATGGAAAAATATCGACAATTCAGAGTGTAATTAATAGCCTAACAATTAGTATGAAAAACGTCAATGAGCATTTGACTTATTGATAGATTGTATTCGCTGACAAGATTATAGTACCGACCGTAGAACTTATGAAATGATGACTTTAACAAGACTGCCTGTCAATAACTTACTTCGTTTTAGAAATTGTTCATATGCAGAGCATGCTCATGGGTATTAATCAGTGAGAGATATAAACCCCGTATGCAGGTGATAAGGGTATATTGCTGAATAAGTAAGGTAAGTTGATGATTGAAAAGTTAAACGCATCACGTTTATCATAAAACTTTGTTGTAATATTACCAGTTGCGCCTTTTTTCTTTAGAAAAAACTGGTGTGTCATCTTACATTTCAAGCTCATCGGGGTATATCGTGTCGACATAAGAATGGAAATAATAATTGTTAGTTTTCAATACGTTGAATTGAAGGTTTTTCACATGCCTCACGGTATTTCAAAAGATTTGAACAATTTCTGTTTCAAATATATTAATATACTAGAGCAAAGCTCGTTGCAAAGCAACGAGCAGGTCTTCCGTCCTGTTTTGACCAGAAGTGACGTCAGCAAAAAGAAAGCAATGAGCTTAGTCACCTCCAGTCACTTTATAATTTCAATTTTGCATCAAAACCTTAAAAAATAAGCTATTTTTGGCTACTTCCGGTTTGACCGGAAGTGATGTCGATGGACGGAAAATTAAGTTTTGTGCTTCCTGTGATATATGTTACCCAAAAACTTGTCAAGAACAGCAAAAATATGCATTTTCTGACTACTTCCGGTTTGACCGGAAGTGACGTCGCCGGACGCATTTTGACGACTTCATTAGATTAAGCTTGACATTTTGAACAACATTGCTTCTTGGGTGTATTACAAATTCTTAATACTTTTTGAGATATCTGGAAAACACTTTTGGCCCCTCTAGATCCCTTAATTTAGGGGTCAGTCCTTTTTTCGATATATCATTTAAAAGGTCTTGTAATTCTGCACAAATGTTGTTTTATATGTTTTAACAAAATATTTTTAGTTTAGAAGATAAAAAGCAAAATATGTGTAAATTTTCGCTCTTTTAGGCGTTCTAATTTTTGACCCCTATATAGAACCATTTTGAATACAAAAATCGAAAAACAAAAACCACTATGCACAACTTCAATCCTTCTATTATCTAAAATCAGTAGAATTTTTGATCCAGCTCTGAGCCTTTGTCTGGAAACGAAAGCCTATAAATTTTCGTTTAAAGGGAAATAACTCAAAACCGGAAGTGACTTTTTGAAATTTTAGATAGCATTCTGATCGAGTTTAGTAACGTCTATCAACTCTGAAAATTTGAGCAAAATCCATTGAGAAATGAGTGAAATATGAGGCCTCAAAGTTGGCGTCTAGGAAAAGGGAAAAAAAAGAAGAACTAGTTCTAATTGTAACGGGGACCGTTACAGATGTTCCCCAAACGCTCCCCAACTCCCTTTTTGTGCAAATTTCCTTTAAAACTTTTTTTCAATATGCTTAGTATCACAGGATTTCATAAAAGAATTTTTAAAGCTACAATGATATCAACTTTTTGTCATTTAACGCATTGTTCGCAAACGCACGTGCATTCACATGCAAGGTGATCATAACATGTTGTCTAAACCATTAACATATCTTTATATTCCAGAAATCAATAAAAAGTCATAAAAATATAAATTTTACCGTTTTTCAAACATATTGTTCATTTTACGCATTGTGTGTGCGCATGTGCATGCAAGCACGTCCTTGCATTCAATTTTGATAGCAATATCATGTAGGAATCCATAATACCTATTCATATTCTAAACTTCATCCTATTTTGTTGAGAAACAAGAAAGATATAGGCATGTAAAGTTTCAGCCAATCAGATTGCAGCACACGTGGATTTATGTGCTTTCATGATAATTCTTATATATCATGCGGTAGATCTTCATAATATGTGACTAAGTTCAAAATTTCAAAGGATTATGACGTAAAACAAGAAAGATTTTGAGACTTTAGTTGCAGCCAATAAGAGCGAAGCGCACGTGCATGCGCGTAAGATCTTGCTTTTTTGACCATATCATCTTGTTGATACTACTAATAGATTCATGCATTGTGAGTTTTAAAAAATTCCATCAAGAAATAGAAAAGTTAACGCTTCATCCATTATCTTGGTAATTTCACATGTTGCACGTGCGCGCTCTTGCCAGCACACGCGCATGTACGTGCTTGCATGAAAATATCATGCTGTAGATCTTCATATTGTGTGACTAAGTTCAAAGTTTCAAAGGATTATGACGAAAAACAAGAAAGATATAGAGACTTTAGTTTCAGCCAATCAAAACGGAGCGCACGTGCATGCGCGTGAGATTTTGCTATTTTGACCATGTCAACACGTCTATACTACTAATATATACTTATATTATGAGTATGAAAGCATATAATCAAAAAATAGAAAAGTTACGGCTGTATCTATTATTTTGGTCATTTCACGCGTTGCACGTGCGCGCTCTTGCAAGCACGTGCGCGCAAAATGACCTTCGTTCTGCAAATCTACATAACATGCCTACTGACCCTAAAAATGTTTCACCTTAGTCGGACGTGTAGTTTACAAGATCATTCGCGGAAAAGATTTTCCCAGGAAGAAGAAAAATAATAATAATAATAATAATAATAAGAAACAGAGTAAAAACAATATGTTCCCCAACTCCGTTTGGGGAACATAATAAGAATAATCTTAATCATCAGAATCAGTAGAAGGTCTTCCGTTGGAAACGGAAGACCTTAATTAATATTTGGATGTTTTACAGACTATAGACGACAAGCGCCAACTAACAACACGACTGTATAGGTATCACACCGGTAATTGACCAATCAAAATGAACTTAGTCAAATGTAGGTCCATATATATAGAATTAATTTTCTTTTCTTTTGAGGCGTTTTTCTATTTTCTTCCATGCCACTTTTACAACTTTGGTACCTGTGCCTAGTAAATTTTATGTACTTTGTGAATAAATAAAGGTTTTGGACAGGAACTATTTTTTTCATGGCATAGGAGGCTACTTCCTGTAGTGCACTCGAGGTGTTTATAAACACAGTGAAAACACGTGGATTTGAGGGTAGCCCTGTTTGCAGATGGAAAAAGTCAGAAAATGCCGTGTGGGTACCCTGTTTTTTGGTGTCAGCTAATGTGACAGGTAATGTTTAACACCTTCTGCTAAATATTTTTTCATGTAAACAAATACCTGATTTTTAACGATTTTTTATTCTATATAGAATTATATAGTGAAAACAATTACCGGTGTGATACCTTGAAGGTGATTGTGAAAAATCATTTTAATCCTTATTAAAGACATTTTTCATTTTTAAAAGGCATATTTCAACAAAATATGTGATTTTATTAACTTTTTGTTTGAAAACACACAATTTTAAAATTAGAATTAGAATTTACATTATTTTTCACAGATTTCTGTTTAAAAATTAACAATAGGTTATATTTTACACTCAATACTTTCAAATATGACTAAAAAGGTAGCATTATGCATCTAAAATGTGGAAAGAAGTCAGAGAATATTGTTTTTTCATTTTATATGACTTAACATTATTTGCACCAGCTGACCGCAGTCAATTATAGTGTCTACAGACTTTGCGGTAAAGGGTGTTAAAGCTGATTTTTCAAGAATAGACTAATTCTAGGTTTGCGAATGAATTTTTAGCATAAGCGACAACTGCGATAAAATGTAAACAAGTAAAAATGTTTTCACGGAATGATAATTTCTACAGAAACATGATTTATTTTAATTTATTCAGACCTCCAGTGATACATACATTACTGCATTGGAAGAACAGAAATAATGAAATGAGTCAGATCTGTCTAATAAACTTAATACATAAGCTACATTAGTAAAATTCATTAAGAATTTATCAAAGTAAGGAAGGTTATGACCAAAAAATCCTGAAATACTGTCAAGGTCTGCATGATAATACTTATTCTGAGTTCTAACCATGCATCATACATGTAGTGCAGAATGTCACTTAGCAGCATGGCATGCCTTTTGTGGTTCTAAGGACTTTATTTATGCTTTCGCAGCTGACATTCATGTTTTTTCAGTTTGTCGGAGACTGTTTTTTGTTATTTTTTCATTTATATGTAGGTGTTGACTGTCACTTTTGAATTAAGTCTCAGTCAGTGATGCTTATATGAGCATGATCTACTAAGTATTTCATTGTACTGAAATATTAATAAATTCCAAATTTAACTGATGAAGAAATTTGGCATATTTACATAATTGAAATATCACAATAACTATAATTCAGCTAATAAGGTGCACATTTCTTCTCAGATCACTTCCTATAAATTTTATCAACAGTTTTGGTACACCCACCCACCTCAAAGAATCATGGAGGATGTCCTGAATCTGGTCTCTGTGATGCATTTTGTCTCATAGAAAAGTGTTCAAACTCATTAAAATGTTTAATATTTATATTTTAAAATCTAAATGTTCATTTTTTTATGTAAATTTGTTGAAACAAAAAGATATAATCTTGCATAAATCATGGAAATTCATTAAACACCTTTGGAATTCCTGAATAAATCCATGAAAAGAGAATAATTATGCATGTTAAATTGAAATTTCATGGCTAATTTGTGTCTTAAGAGAAAGCCAGTTGCATAAATCACAACAATAAATTACATCTGAATAGTTGTCTCCAGGTTCTTATCATCAAAGCCAGTTTAATGGAGTGTGGGAGCTGTGAAGAACCTCCCTAGATGCTGATATCATTTTGACTGCCCTGAGTTACAACACAGCATTTAGATAAACTTCTGCACAGCAGCTTGTAGACACATACCTAGGCTTTATTTGGAACATAAATTGACCAGATACAGTGTTCATTATCAACCCAGTATTTAACAATTTCTGTATTTTTGTTCATTCTTTGAAGGGGAAAATGCTACTTTGTTATGTAATAATTACATAATGGTCTTAGACTTGTAAACTCTTTTCTGTTTGTGGTGAAGAACAAAGCATATACTCTCCACGGATAAAAAATTGGTTGCCAAGCTTATTCTTTTAATGGTGAAATTCTGCTTCAAAAGATGCACAAAAAACTGCTTCCAGAGTGCTGTGTGTGTTGTTCTTGACTGCTCTGGAGTAAGGGAGATAAATGCTTCATATCTTCAGAAATAAGGGGATTTAGATCACCAGACTTAGGGATTTTGGGGACAATTATTTCATGAATCTCAGGTGCAAAAATGGAAAAAATCGAACACCTTCAAAGGTCCTTCAAGGTATCACACCGGTAATTGACCAATCAAAATGAACTTAGTCAAATGTAGGTCCATATATATAGAATTAATTTTCTTTTCTTTTGAGGCGTTTTTCTATTTTCTTCCATGCCACTTTTACAACTTTGGTACCTGTGCCTAGTAAATTTTATGTACTTTGTGAATAAATAAAGGTTTTGGACAGGAACTATTTTTTTCATGGCATAGGAGGCTACTTCCTGTAGTGCACTCGAGGTGTTTATAAACACAGTGAAAACACGTGGATTTGAGGGTAGCCCTGTTTGCAGATGGAAAAAGTCAGAAAATGCCGTGTGGGTACCCTGTTTTTTGGTGTCAGCTAATGTGACAGGTAATGTTTAACACCTTCTGCTAAATATTTTTTCATGTAAACAAATACCTGATTTTTAACGATTTTTTATTCTATATAGAATTATATAGTGAAAACAATTACCGGTGTGATACCTTGAATATAACAAAGAGGAGATCAGTTCTTTAATAGTTATCTTTCCTTATTAATGTGGTGTTTACATGTGGTGTTTACATTCGGTGTTTACATCTAAGTTTTTCGATACTCAAAAGCATACTCTGAGGACAAAAAAAAAAATTGAACCGAGGCAGGCTAATGAGAGATAAGCTGATATTACAGATATTTAATCCACTTCTGAATTTTTTAAGATCGTTATAATACCGTATAGCGGGTCATTTTAGCGGGATGCTAATTTTGGCTTATTTTGGTGTTTTGATGATAGTCCGCTAAAATTTTAATCGCTAAAATAGTCAGTACTCTTCTTAGTGTTCATCTGCAAAGATTTGAATCACTGTGTCCGCTAAAATAAATTACGTCAAAGTTATTGGCATACCTTTGAGCAAGCAAAACGCCAAATTTTACACCCGCCAAGAAAATCGCTATACGACATCCATGGAGACATGTATAACTTATCATTGGTTCGTTTGTTTGGCTGATGCGTTTCATATCAATTCTTAATCCTTTATTACATAAAACTTGACCACAGAGGGTTTAGCTGATCAATACAAAGGTCTCACGGCGGATGTGACCGGTTAACATAGAATGGTCACTCCTACTAGGCACCTGATCCGACCTAGGGAATTTTCAGGCGCCGTGTTTTATGCCCTGTTCACTTTTTAAGATACTCAGTATGTATTGTTTAAATACCAATGGAATAAGACAAAATAATCGACTTAAGTAGACAAGAGACGTTCATTAATTGGATCCAAGTCCTTATCGATTATCTCAATATATATTAACTTTTGTTAGCTAACACCGGGTACAAGTTTTCGAAGAAATTAACAAAAGCAACTATTATTTTCTTTATATACATAGTAAAAAATCAGATAGCGACATTATTACATCACAGCCAAAATTAGGACTAGTTCAGAAAGAAAGCATCTCAAACATTTTTTTTTTTTACATTTTAAATGAAAAAAGTCAGGCCCGTAAATTCTTGCTTATTAAGAAAAAATATTTCTTCAGGCAAAGTTGAAATTCCCATAAAAGACTGAATGAACACGAAGAAGAACCGGCTTTGTCGGATCCTTGTGTCCATTCCATGCCTGGTTAACATTTTACAATCATTTCGACTTTTAATCCTCTCGGGGAGTTAATCCGATATCAATTTCCTCCCTGCCTTGGCTTCACACGGTTCCCTAGAATGATTCGTTTCAAAGTCGGGGGTGATAATTTCTTATCAGTGTGTCCACAGCCATGGCAACTTAAGGGAGAAAATTGAAATAATTCCAAAAACACTGAAACAATAAGTGATAAATTTCTATCAAATTCAAGGCTACAAAGCATTCTGACTTTGGGCGGTAATTATGTTAGAATGTAAGGTTGTTTTAAGGTCTGTTGGCCATGGGGCCAGGATTTACTTCCTTTTTCCACGTGTTAAGTATTTCATATACAAAAGAATACAAGAAGTGGGTTATATTGTCATGTAATGATATATATGCAGATGACAAACAGTCCACTAAACAATACACATTTGGGAGCAGAGCAAACCCGGACCTCCAAAACATCAGAGCTGGGATCAGGTGCCATGGAGAAGTAAGTATTCCCTATTGATCGGTCACACCAGCCGTGTGCTCCTTGTCATGATCGGAAAATAACGGGAAAATCCGTCGACGATTGAGTGTGTAAAAAATGGCCTAACAATTAGTATGAAATCAGTCAGCATTTGACTTTATGATAGATTGTATTTGCTGGCAAGGTTATTCTATCTACCATAAAACTTACAAAATGAGGACTTTAAACAAAACTGCGAATATCTTGTTTCATCAACTTTTTGCAATAATTTACCTCGTTTTAAAAATTGGTTATAGAAGACCATGCTCTAACGTATTGAATAAACTGAGATACAAACCCCATATGCAGGTGATGACTGTATATTGCTGCATAAGTAAAGGTAGTTAATTGAAAAGTTAAAGTCATCATGTTTATCATAAAGCTTGGTTGTAAGATTACCATTAACGTCTCTTTCTAGTAAAATAGCCAAATATGAAACAGATGTGCTCTACGGGATCTATCGTATCGACAAAAGAATGAAAATAACCATTGTTAATTGACAGTACGTAGTCGAAATGTTGAATTGAATGTCATAGTAAGAGTTTCCTTCTTTTAACGTAGAAGATTTTGAACAAATTATGCTTCATATGAATATAAAAATAGGTCTTCTAAAACGGGGCGTAATTGGTACCCATGGGAATTCCAATAGATTGTCGGAAGATCTGGTCTCAAACAAAAAAAAAAAAAATAAAATAAACAAACAAAACAAAAACGCATAGATATCATGAATCAGAACTCACGCATCTTTTTGATGTCAACTTCAGATTACTTGTGTGTAGAATCAGAATGATTTTTAACAAAAAATTTTTACTAATGACCAATGACAAGGTACATAAATTTACGAGTTCCATTTTTATTAAAAAAGCAGCTGTCAGTGATATCAAAAAGCCTGGACTTTAATTTATCGTGGGATATGTTTGTATATAAAGTTGAAAAGTTGCAAGTTTTTACATAATTGATTTTGGTAAATTTTTGTGATATGAAATCTTTGAAATCTTCCTTGGAATTTTTAAGTATCCACATCTGATTTACGCCACTTCTTGAATATATTGTTGCACAGTACTCCTGTAGTTTTTCCTTCACTACTTTTAAATATACCAGCCAAGTACCTACTAGTATTTGTAAAATATTTGAATGTTGAAAAAAAGAAGGAAATTGAAAAATAGCAGGTGGTATTTTAAGAATCTTATTTCATATCCAAAAATAGGGTTTCCGTTTATCATTAAAAAGTCTAATTTAGAAACAAAGGATATGAATCAGGAAAGGACAGACAACGGTGGTATTTCCTGTTTGTTACAGAAGAATACACGTGAAGCCAAACCAGTCACAATATGTATCTTAATTTTAAAACTTTACAACTGTCAGAGCTAACGCTACTGGATGCCATGAGTTGGAGAAATAATCAATTCCTTTATTGCACATTTGGACAAAATCATGTCAGAAATACTTCTCCACTTAAAAAGATTTACTCCGCGAATCTTTGTAAATTCTATGCAGATCTTCTCTACTTTATAGAAGAACACAGAATTTATGGCGGAGACGCTGAATAACAATTTTCTGTAATGGAGGGGAAGGTCCGTTTGTCTTTTAATGGAAGTGTAATTGAGATTCTTATGACATAAACGGGAAAAAATTACGGTTATTTAAAAACCAAATCACTTTTATTATTCCTATTATAACAAATACCAATGGAAAAATATTTTGATTCATTTTGTGAATCACGAAATGCCTCTGTATGGCACAATGCAAAGAGGCAAAGTAGTGGTTGCTTAGGTTATGTAACTGGGAGACAACTGAGGTATTAACAAGACAGACATTGTAAATATTAAAAAAATATATATAGAAATCTGTTGACAGGAAATATTGTAAAGATAAAAGTTATATCTTGGCCCATAAAATGAGACAATAGTGCTGGCAGTCAAAAATGTTTGACATAAGACAAAAGGACTTTTGCGTGAGTTATAATGGTGAAACAAAATTGATATAGGTAGTGGAAACAAACTTATAAATAAATCAAATTTATTACATATATATGCCACGCCAAATTCACAAAAATGAGCTAAACATAGTTTCACAGTTGATAAACTAGGTTTATCAACTGTAAACTATAGTTTACAAACCGTGAACTATAGTTAACGAGTCGTTAACTATAGTTTTCATCTGTAAAAGTATATTTAACGGTTGTTAGCTATAGTTTAAGAATGCTAATCTAAGTTTGTCTGTAATAAAACGTTATCAATAGATTTTGTTGATAAACATCGATTCACGTCTGTAAACTATAATTTACAATCGGGAACTATAGTTAAGAGATGTTAATCATAGTTTCACAAATCGTGAAACTATATTTATCAGATCGTTAACTATAGTTAAGAGTTGTAAACCATACTTTACAAATCACGAAACTGTATTTATCAGATAATCTATGTTCTGCAATCGCAAATGATTGTTTCCAGTGTTAAGTATAGTTTACGGTTCTGAAACATAGATTATAGCGTTAACTATGGTTTACAGATGTAAAGTATAGTTTACAACTGATAAACCTTGTTTATCGACTGTGAAACTATGTTTAGCTCATTTTTGTGAATTTGGCGTGCCATTCATATATGTTATCCTTTACTATGTGTATCTTGTTATCTTGAGAATTTTATCAGAATTTATAGCAATAATATTTGACTTACGCGAACATCTATTCAAAGATCTGTAGATAACATTAAACGCTACATCTTACTTGAAGCATAACTACGACTAAATAAGTTTAAAGATTTTCAATTCTTCTATATCATTATACACACATGTCATAAACACAGATGCATGGATTGTTATATATTTATTTGGACTTTCGTTGTTAGAAAAGATACATACATTGAGTTATTAAGAAATCGTAGACGTTTTGTTATATTGTATTGTCCCTAAAAACCTGTACTTATTTTTATCACTTTGAAGAACATTATTGAGAATCTTTCGGAATATTCGGTCTATCTGATCAATAAATAGAGTTCATTGAGTTTGTAACCGGTTGATAGGGGATGCTTACTCCTACTAGACTAATCCCCTATAGAACTTCCTATCCACCGTGTTTTAATGTTTGAGAAGTTTTAAATTTTATTAATTTTTAAGAACTCTTTGCAAAACAATATTTATAAACTTCGAAAAATATTTTTTTAATGGAAAAGAATGTTTTAGAGTATAATGCATACAAGAATAAAAAGTAATTATATGGTTATTTAAAGCTACCCTTGTGACGACCAACTTGTCATTATAATTAAGTCCGGTACAAAATCAAATACCTAAAGTGTAGATATTTGCTGTAAAATTTGTATATTGAATAAGTTGAATTAATTCACTGATAAATTGTATTTGCTGACAAAACCATTGCATCGACCATAGAAATTAATTACGAAATGATGACTTTAAACGAGGCTGCTGGTATTCTTGTTTCATCGACCTTTTTGTCAATAATTTACCTCTTTTTAGAAAATGTTCATACGTTGAGCATGCTCTTGCGTATCGAATCCACTGAGATATGTACACTCCGTATGCAGGTGATGAGGGTATATTGCTGCATAAGTAAGGGAAGTTGACGATAGAAAAGTTAAAATCATCAAGTTTATCAGAAAGCTTGGTTGTTAAATTACCATTAACGTCTTTTTCAAGTAAAATATCCAAGTATGAAACAGATGTGTCAGACTCTGTGGTATCTTTTATCTCAAGCTCTCTAGGATATATCGTATCGACAAAGGAATGAAAATTACCATTGTAAATTTACAATACGTAGTCGATATATCTTTATGTTGAGTTGAAGGCCACAGCAAGTGTTTTCATCTTTTCACGCAAAAGATTTTGCACAAATTCTGCTTCATATGAATACAAAAAAGGTCTGCTAATAATGGAGCGCAATTGGTACCCATTGGAATTCCAATATATTGTCAATATATTGTCGGAAGACCTGGTCTCCAAAAACCACATAGATATTGTCAATCAGAATTACAAATGACCAATGACCAGGTAAGTAAATTTACGAGTTCCATTTTTTTTTAAAGCAGCTGTCAATGATATCAAAAAGCCTGGACTTTAATTTATCGTGGGGAATGGTTGTGTATAAAGTTGATTTTGGTAAAATTTTGTGATTTCAAATTGTCCAAAAGTTCTTTGAAATTTTTGAGTATCCACATCTTGAATATATTGTTGCACAGTACTCTAGAAGTTTTTTCTTTACTACTATTAATATGTTAGTGAGGAGTAAAGAAAGTGGCTTGGTTGAACAATTACTGGAACCCGCAATGTATCTTTGTTTGTAAGGATTTTTATGAAGTATCGGAATTCAATGGAAAAGAATAAAACCATGAGTGGATACTGTTCAATTATATGAAGTGTTATATTTCTTTTGCTTTTATTTTTCAAAATTTGATGAATCATTCAAAAAGCTAAAGTATTATACTTCCTAGTCGACCTTGGACAAAGGGCAATTGCAGAGGGACGAGCGGGGGATCCAGCGAGGGTGTATATAGAATTTCAGATAGCACAAGAACGTGTTAATTGTAACGACATAGGGTTTTACAGATGTAAGATTACCTGGAGTCCCAAAACAATGATTTAAATGGCAGAGAGTTGGGAGAGGGACAACCTATGAAATATGTATTTATCAATGTTGCTAATAACACGTGTAAAACTCACTGTTCGTGTTTATTTATATCTGTAATCTATTGGCTGTAATGCTGGTCACCTTGTCAGGTGACATTTAAATATTCATTGCACGGGTTTTAACTGACCGCTGTTAGCACAGAATATTCTAAAACCATTCGAAGGCTCTTTTTAGTGCAGATAACTGAATCGCCACCCACCTGCCCTTGCTTTACATGTTTTAAAAAGATTTTATGTTTTGTTTTGTAGAAAGGAAGACAAAGAAGAATTGTATATGTAACGATTTTGTATAATAAGTAAACTACACTACCAGAGCGCTTCACATCCTAATATACGTGTTTGTGTTTATTTTATAAATTATTTATGTTCGTTTGAGTGGCACGAATAAAAACATAAATAATATTTTTTTTAATTCAAACAAGAGAATTCTATTTCTTAAAAAGGGTGGACTTTTCTCAAACCTTTTTGTTCACTTTTCCAAAAGCTGAAGTCTGCTAGTATTTGACCTTTAGTTACAGCTGTCTTAATTCATAAACAAATAGGTTCAATTCAATTAAAGATGGTGTTTCTTGAATTTTGTCTATATTCATTTCTTCTGAGATTGGTACAATTGATATTAAGATAAGTAAAAAAAAATTAAAATATCTTCACAAAGGATTTGAAGATTTTGTATAAATAATTCATATTAAGTTCCATTCAATTGGACCTATCTTTAATTCTTATTAATAACTCTTCTTCATTTCAGTTATACCTATCTTCAATTCAATTGTACCTATGAATAACCCTAACTCTAACCCTAACCCTAACCTTTGCAGCCTAACCCTAATTCTAAAAATAAAAGTATAGGTATTATTGAAATAAACCTATCTTCAATTCAATTGGAGATAAGAATAATTGGTTTGAAGACAGGTAACAGTAAAATGATTGTATAATATATCTAAGAAAAAAAATTAAAAATACGTATAATTACTCCTAGCGTCAATTCAATTGTACATGTACATGTACCTATCTCTTAATTAATGCAAATTTGAAATACTTAAAAATTGGTATTTGTACCAATCTTTAATTCATTTGTATCTTTAAATTGATATTACACATTTCCAAATGAACTGAAGATATGAATGATCGAAGTAAACCTATCTTCAATCTATGAAGAGATATATAAGTTTATATAAGTTAAGACGTGTACATATATTTGAAGGTAGGTCCAATTATTTGAATTTATATTTTATTAAATTAGCGATCCACAGAAGAATTAAACAAATATATATACTATTCAGGCTTCACTGGTACACCGTATAATCCTGTCGACATGAATATGAAGAATGATTTTATAACATCAACAATACTTGTTAATGATAAAACAGACTAAGTCGTACATTGTAATAAGAAAGTTGATTCATGCATCAATTGTACGTAATACTTACTCTTATCCGGCCACTCACTGGTCAATCTGTAACCCCTGTATCCTGAATGATGTTACCCTCTCTATTTATTTTGTTATAAATCACATTTTTGTGTTAAAATGTTGGAAGTTTTCTTACTTATTCTTCTTATTGTACCAGGTAAATTTTATTTGAATTTCAAGATATCTTATAAGAGCTCTAAGCATTTTACCAGAACGGTAGGAATTATACTGTTATCTCTCTGAAGCAAAAAAAATCAATTTTTTCAATAAGAACGATTTATTACCCTGTTTAGTTTGTCAAGACACATAATATGATAGAAACGTATCTTGGTGAATTCCTTGCTGTTAATTATTTATTAGATGTAAAATTATTGACATGTTGGTTAACAATGTCCTGTTTACAAACTATGAGTGATGACACAGTATCTGATTTAGAAAAGACAGAAGAGTGCGTTAAATTTGAAGATATTTATATATAAACAGATTCAAATTATGCAATGAAATATGAAAATTATATGGCAATATGTTTAGAGTACAATTTAAAATGTGTTATTGGTACCAATCTTCAAAAAATATGACAGGAAAGTCACAAACACCCCTGGAAGCTCAAATCGGAGCACCAACGACAATAGATATACAAAATGAACTCAGCGTCAAATGTGCACCATCAGGAAGTTTTGACTTTATCAGCAAGATTGAAATACAGCGCAAGAATGCGACAGCCTCGACATACAGCACAATACTGGTGGTGGAGGATCCACCCCGGGGAAGCGCACCTGTCTTCAGAGATGGTAATATGAAAAAGAAATACATTCTTTCAAATATAAGTATATGTAACTCTCATTTCAAATCTAATTTAAGCGATAAATTCCCCATACAATGTTCTTCCCATTACTAATCTATTTTCAGCATTAATGTACAGAAGATTATGCTTTACATGCAGTTATGTCAGTATATAATGTTCATTATTTACTTGGAAAATACCGTACCTTTCTACTGATTCCAGATGAGGTAAGAGAGAGAGCGAGTGCACAGGGTCGGGCAGGGCGACCTTCAGATGCGTTCCTAACGCTTACCATCCCTCAAGGTCAGGTCAACTGTAACGATGGCGGATCATATCAGTGCCAGATAGTAAACGGGGACAATGGATCGACAACAATCACATCTATAGCTGTCACTGTCACCATACAGGGTAAGACAGAAATGTATTCAATGTTCTCTAACCGGTCCGTTAATAACCCTTGTTGCACTGCCATCTGCAAAGAGAAAAAGTGTTCAAATCAAATCAATTTTCAGAAAAAGTTCATAAGAAAAATAATTTTATGTTAATTTTTTTTTCTTCCAGTCAGTCCAGACGCCTCCCGTCCTGTGCTTAGTCTCAGCCCCTCTAACTTCCCAGGGGCAGGGGTGTCAGTGTATACGTACTTAAAGGGAACTACCATCATGTTAGTCTGTCAAGCCGATGTTGGTAAGCAGGTCTTAGCAGGTTATGGTTTCATGATTTAACATTTTTAGTATTATACATTGTCTCGAATGAGTTTTAAACAGCGACACACAAGATCTATTTCTCAACAAAGGAATTTTGATCTATCAATTTATACATGTATATCTACAAGAGAAAATACAATTATACGACTTAAAAATTGTGTACAAGAAATATTTTTAAAAACGATGAGCTAGCAGAATCGTTTGATTGTCCTTAATAGGCAGCCCACCACAACCAATGAGATTCTGCTACCAGCCTACTGGAGTGAGTACCTTTACACCTGTAACAAACGTGGTGTCCAATATTGTCGCCCCGCAGTCAGTGGAGCCGGCCAAGAGCTGTCTGTTGACCCGGACCATTGTCGCCTCCGCCGAGATAACCGCACTCGCTGGCTCGTTCTACTGCGAGGTCCATGCTGCTGGTACCAGTCAGGGATGTGGAACCAATCTGAAGGTCACGGACGCCATGTTTACCGCTCAAAATCTTCCCGGTATTTTATTTATAATCATTTGAACCGTGCTGTAATCATAAACCTTTTTGAAAAGCATATTTTTCTTAAACCTTGTCTTCTTTCAAACGAGGCCTATCAAATAAAGATTGATAAAATCTGAGGCAAACGTAGAAATCTAAGCTAAAGGTAAATAAAAGTAATTTTGAATGATTTTATACTCAATTTACTTACTTATTATACGTATTTCAATCAAATGTGCGTACGTGAAGTGCATGAACTTCAAGATAACTAAAAACTACATGTTGCCTTTGAAATTTCATATTAAAATGTTTACCGACTTCTTAAATTAGAATACACAGTGAGAGATGTGTATATCAGAGTTAATTCAAACTTTTATTCCAGTATGCAATTCGAGCACTATAACATGTAGCAGCTCTAGCACCACCTCAACAACAACCACCACTAGCACCACCTCATCAACCTCCAGCACCACCTCAACAACAACGGAGGCTTCTATTGAGGGTGACGTACAAGTTCTGGCAGTTACCGACAATGGAGGTTCGTTTTAATTTAATTAACTCTAGGAAATAATAGTTTTGATATTTAAAAGCATTAAGTTAAGCTTTGTTACTTTTGATGGCAAGTGTAAAACGAAAAACCGCTGAAGTTATGAGACTATAACTTTTACAAAATCAGATGCATATACTAAATGAATTTTCATTTTTGAATACCCTGCCTTTCCAAAACTTTGACTTACATTACAAAATCCCTGTCTCTTCCAAAGGGTAAGACACAAATTAAAATACAATGGCAATCTTAAATGGCTACCTTAAAATTATTTTTCACCATTTTGTAAATGAAAATATAATCAAAATTTTATTAAAGGATTATAATTTTGTGTGTGATTTTTAAGAATAGAAAAAATTAATATTTACCTCCTTGTTGACAAATTGCCATTAAAATTTTAGAAGATGAACAAACTAAAGGCTGCGTTAGTTACAAACAAATCAATTTGTTTACCTGTATTTCATTTGGTTTCCTTTTGTAGGACATTCCCTCCTGCTGCAGTTGGATAATGTTTTGTTTTCGTTATGGTGGGGTAAACCCTCTTGCTGCTGTTTAATAATGTTTTGTTTTCAATTTTGAAGGATATATATACCCTCTTGCTGCAGTTGGATAATGTTTTGTTTTCGTTTTGAAAGAGTATACCCTCTTGCTGCAGTTGGTTAATGTTTTGTTTTCATTTTGGTAGGGTAAATCCTCTTTCTGCAGTTGAATGTTTTGTTTTCGTTTTTGAAGGGTACACCCTCTTGCTGCAGTTGGATAATGTTTTGTTTTCAATTTGGTAGGGTATACCCTCTTGCTGCAGATGGATAATATTTTGTTTTCGTTTTGAAAGAGAAACCCTGTTGCTGCAGTTGGTACATGTTTTGTTTTCATTTTGGTAGGGTAAATCCTCTTTCTGCAGTTGAATGTTTTGTTTTCGTTTTTGAAGGGTATACCCTCTTGCTGCTGTTGGATAATGTTTTGTTTTGGTAGGGTATACCCTCTTGCTGCAGTTGAATGTTTTGATTTCGTTTTGAACGGTATATACTGTTGCTGCAGTTGGGATAATGTTTTGTTTTCATTTTGGTAGGGTATACCCTCTTGCTGCAGTTGGTACATGTTTTGTTTTTGTTTTGGTAGAGTATACCCTCTTGCTGCAGGTGGATAACGTTTTGATTTTGGTATGGTGAACTGCTGTTTGATGATGTTTACGTTATGTTTTTGTAGAGTGCACTGCATTTGCTGCAGTTGGATAATGTTTTGTTTTTGTTTTGGTAGGGTATATCCTTTTACTCTACTGTTTTTTGTTTTGATTTAGGTTATACTTCCCTACTGCTTTTTGCTGATGAGTTTTATATTTGTTTTCCTTTTGTAGGGTAAACCTTTCTGCTGTTATTGAATGAGTGTGGTTTTTGTTATGGTATAACATCCTTATTGGTTGATGGTTTGTTTTTTTTTCTTAGTTTTGTTTTGGGTAGAGTATACCCTCTTTCTGCTGTTAGATGATGAACCTTGTCTTTTTTGTTTAATTAGGAAATAACCTCCTGTTGCTATTGGATGATTCGTTTGGTTTTTGTTTTGTTTTTGTAGTGCATCATCTCCTGCTGCTTTGAATGATGAGTTTGGTTTCTGTATTGTTTTTGTAGTGTATATCCTCTTACTGCTATTGGCTGGGTTCTGTTTTTGTTTTTTTTTTGTAGGGCATACCCTCCTACTGGTATTAGATGATGAGTTTTGTCTTTGTTTTGTTGTATAGGACATACCCTCCTGCTGCTATTGAATGATGTTTTGTCGTTGTAAGGTATACCCTCCCACTTGTTTGGATGATGATTTGTGTTTTTTGTAGGATGCCCTCTCTTGCTGCTTTGGATGATGAGTTATGCCTTTGTTTTCTTTTTATACCATCTTACTGCTATCAGATGACGTCTTTTACCTTTTTGTTTTTATTGTCTTTGTTTTGTTTTTGTAGGATATACCCTCCTCCTGCTGGGTTGTGGGCTGATCGTCGTGTCTGGGGTTCTTTTTGCCACCAGTCTGATCATCTTTATGAAGGCCAAAAAACTTAAAAAGGGTATGACCTGATGTATGAGGCTTAAAGGTTTCATTTAAGACTTCAAGACTATTTTCAGGAAATGTGTTGAGGAAAAATAAGCTTTCGAGTCTGGTTATGTTTTTTTTTTTTGCAGGAGCTGAGATGGCCATGATACGGTAAGGCCTTTTTGATTGATTTACATAACCCCATCTAGCTTTTTAATTGTACTTATTCTCTTAATTGTGGTTTCATATGTTATGGGGGAAATTGTAAAAGAGAAATATATAATACTAGTAAATAAAAATAAATTCGCTTATTAGGTATTCATTTTCGGTTGATTTTTCTGTCATTTCTTAATTTTAGTACTGGTATACATTGTATTTATTTGTTTGACACTCCTCAATCATAATTATATGATCAACAACATCCTTATTTCTGGCTATTCATTTCCTTTAAAATGTTGTATGATTTTTAAACTCTAATCTATTAAATCAGAGGTAGGCAAACGATTGTTTAATTCTAATTACAGGAGTACCTACGACTCCGTGCATTTTAGAAGATCATCAGCGCCAAATTATACCTCTTTGGGTAAGAATCTGATAAGACAATGGTATTGATTAATTGAATTCAATATTGCACTTTATTTATGGAATTCCAACCATGTGATGAAAACTATAAATTATTTTGATTAATTTTAAATTTCAGATGATC
>NW_026924871.1:0-24194 GCF_032062105.1 Saccostrea cuccullata
AATGTGCAAGTGAAAAAATATCAAAGTGAAGCATTGTACGTAGTTCATATATCTCCGTTTTTTCAAAAAATAAATTCACATCTTTACATTTACATTGTTTTTTTTTAAATAACTTACAAAAATGCAAGTCATTCAATTATCATTATTTAAACAAAACAGTATGCTCTATAGTTTAATGTCACCCCCGAAATGCTTTTCCTCGAAATGACTTTGTGACCTTGACTGTAATAGCTTTTTCGAATGCCAGGCGCATACTGTTTCACAAACACATCTTGTTGGAAATGGCCCTTCATGCTTATGTAGAAAACATAAAGATATGTACAATTATTCTATATATATATTTTTTGCATGCATGAAGTGTAATCAGGAGAAGATCCGGGAATAATTTTCCCCAAAAGGATCCAACCCAGTGCTGAAAAAATCGCCCCCCCCCCCAAATGGTAAATTCCATTCACAAAGTATGAAATAAACACAAATAACCTCATTCGTATTGGGGAGGGGTACATCAGTTCACTTCTTATGTTTTATATGCATGAATTTACATACTAATTTAAAATAGGGGTGTTTTTTAGATCACCTTTGGCAATCAGTTCTACTTTATAATAAAAATCAAACAAGTCATGCTATAATAATATTTTATATACATATTGCCAAAAATTCTTTCGGTTCAATTCATATTAAATGAACTCTATTATTCTGGATGTTGTAAAAGAAGATGGGGGGGGGGGGGATAATGTGGACGAAGTACCTATAGTGCGACAGATAAGAAGTGTGGAAAATTTAATCTCAATAATATCCAAATTTTATTTCATATTTCATCTAATGTTAAAGTATACTTAATGTAAAATCTCTACCATTTACAAAAATCTCACAAACACTGAAAATATTTTGAAAAAGCAAACACACACTAAAAAGAACAAAAACGATCATTTTTTATACTTTAACAAGATTTTTCAATATGAGTGGGTCTTCGCTCCATTTTTTTGAACGATAATTTTAAAAGTCTGCAATGAAATATACATTTTTTGTTTACAAAAACATGGAGCAAAGACCCACGGACTATACCTTAAAAGTACTATAGTACACTTTTATGACGAAACATTCGCATCTTTCCGAGAAAAACTTCCAAGTCCATTAAGTCAAGGGTCATATCACATACATGATTTAAATGCCAAAATTCACCATGAGCCATGTAGCATGGAGGTTAGCGTGCTAGTCTCAAAGCACTATGATACGTTGGATTTTTATTGCCATGGTTCGAACCCCACGAATATACAAGTAATTTTATATTTTTATAAAAGAAAATTTTTTGGATATTTTTTTTTCTCTCAGAAATGTTTTTTCCCCTCATAATTTCATAAATTTTAATAATGAGAAGTTAATTTAAATACCCAATTAACATATTGAATATGATTTCTTAATATCCGACCAGATCCACCTGACGTTTATGCTTATTTTTCTTTTAATAAAAAAATATACCCCTACCTATAAGGTAGGGGTATATTTTTTTTCCTTAAAAGAAAAATAAGTAACGTCAGGTGTCTGTGGCTTAGACTACCGTGTTCGCGAGAGAGCATGCAAGGATTATATTTGTGAAGTATGAAAGCCCTAGTACATATTGTTCAAAAATTATAGCAAAGGTTAAAGTTTTTTCATAGGTACGGAAATCTAAAGGGTCAAGGTCAAAGGGTCAAGGTTGTTGGTATCCAATGAAAGGTCTTTCCATAAAAAATACATATGTCAAGTATGAATGTCCTTGTATTGTTCAAAAGATATGGTCAAAGTAAAAATTCAAAATGTTTGTGTTAAACTGGGTCAAACTCCAAGGTCAAGGTCAAAAGGTCAATTTTGGTGGTACCCAAAGAACGGTCTTGTCACAAGGAATACACATGTGAAATATGAATGTCATAGCTCTACTAAATCAAAAGTTATAGGCAAGGTTAAAGTTTTTGCGGACAAACAGACAAACAGAGAGACAGACAGACAGTTAGACAGACGGACGGACACGACAAAAACTATATACCCCGAAACTTCGTTTACGGGGGCATAATAACATTCAATTGACCTTTCATTGGATATCAAGAACCTTGACCCTTTGACCTTGGAGATTGACCTACTTTAAAAATACAACATTGACCACAATTTTTGAAGGGTTAAGACTAGAGCATTCCTGCTTAACAAATTTAATCCTTGTGACAAGACCTTTCATTTCATATCAAGAACCTTGACCCCTTGACCTTGACGTTTGACCTACTTTTTACAAACTTTAACCTTGCCCATAACTTTTGAACGGTAAGGGCCAGTGCTTTCATGCTTCTCATACGTAATCTTTGAGACAAGGCCTTTCTTTAGAAACCAAAAACCTTAACCTTTTGACCTTGACCCGGAGTTTGTCCCATCTTATAAAATGTTAACCTTGGTCATAACCCTGGAACAGGTGTAGCTAGCGTTTTATATTTCGCATTTCTTGTGAAAAGGCCTTATTTTTGGTACCAACATATTTGATCTGCAATTGAGAAAGCTTAACCTTCGCTATGTTGCCATACGGGGGTATCAGTGTTTCACAAACACATCTTGTAGTTATTTTCTGTAACAATTCGACTGTAACAATCCCAGTGAACTTGAAATAAAAAACACCACAGAGTCTGCCAAATCTGTTTCATATTTGGATATTTTACTGACTACAGATGTTAAGGACCAATTAACTACAAAATTGTATAGCAAACGAGATGAATTTAATTTTTCTTCTTTTTTTTCCCAACTTCCCTTCTTTATGTAGTAATACTCTACCGTCACCTGCTTATAGTGTTAATGTCTCCCAACTTATTCGCTACTCAAAAACTTGAGTCCGAACAATTTTTAAACTCAATGATAAGTTGATGTTGTAGGGATTTCAATGTTTCACCAACCTCGTTTAAAGTCGGCATTTCGTAAATTATATGTATATGGTCGTTATGACATTGATAGCAAAATTATACCAGTCGTTGGATCGTATTTTAGCTGACAGGCCTTTGTATTCATACTGACTATATACGCAATGTGTCGAAGAATACCCTGATTCCTGAGACTCACGGTGGTATGACCTGTGTCAGCATGGGATACTTACTCCTCCTGGGCACATGATCCAATCTCTGTAATATTCCAGGGTTCCGTGTTTCATGCCCTCTTCACAGATTTGTATTGTATATGATTTTTTTTAAGATCAATCACTGTTGTTATCTTCATCTTTTATATTTAAGTGGTAAAGATATGTAATAAAAAAAATTGTAACATTAAAGATATCTTGAATAAACATTTCAAGAAAAGATGTTGTGTCATTTGAATTGTTTAAAAAAGCATACATCAAGGATTCTAAAGTTTTTGGTAAATTTCTTCCTTTTATTTTTTGTTTTGTATAAGATTCATATTTTAGATATGTCTTATTATGGAAAACAGATTATGAACGTCTTTTCTCTATTGTTCAAACGCGTATCAGTCATTCTGGCAGATTCACCTATTATTAGTTTTTGTGATATTAGTATTTAGAGTAAAGTTCTCTTTACTGAAATTTATGAAATGATGACAATCAACCTTTTCATTAAAAAAATGTTCTTGAAAAAAAACTAATCTAGAAATATAATCTGGTCTTCTTGAGATAATTTTCAGATGTGAACTTTGTATTAAAAGTAAGTGAAATATTGCAACCATAATTAGAACTATATCCTTCTTAAGACAGGAATTCTTGCACTTTGGTGTTTGCCTTTAATTGAACATATTGTCATATTTGGGCAAAAAGAGGAAGAGAACCATAGTAATTATGTAATTAATAAACTTTGTTTTCAACACCACCACCCCACCCCCCTTTACCATAGGGTGAAAATAATTACAAGAATTAAATGTACGAAAAAATCGGGAAAAATAAGACTTTATGCCTATGGCATCTGATACGAACTCTGATGTTTTAGAGATCCCTGTTTGCTCTGCTCCTATTTTGATGTTTAATGGCCTTTGAGCTCGAAAACTTTTCGTTATCTCCACAAATTTTATTTCAATTAAATAAAACAAGAAAACATTGATGTAACCATCAATTGTCGCCCGGGAAATATATAAAGTAAACAATGGAAATAAGTCTTGATCATCAAACTGCTTCGATATGTGTGAAAAGGCATGCGTCTAATTGATGGAGAGGATAGTCGCGAATATTTTGAAAACGGGAGCCAGTCAAAGCGCCCCCTAATAAAAACGTCCCAGTCAAAGTGTCCCCTAACTTTCGTCAAAGCGTCCCCTGGCTGTAGTCAAAGCGCCCCCTAACATATTTTTATAGAAAAAATACCGCCCCCAAATATTGGTCAAAGCGTCCCCTGATTTTAGTCAAAGCGCCCCCTGATTTTGGTCAAAGCGCCCCCTAACATATTTTTATAGAAAAAATACCGCCCCCAAATATTGGTCAAAGCGTCCCCTGATTTTGGTCAAAGCGCCCCCTAACAATTACATATTTTTACAGAAAAAAATATATTTATAGAAACAATCTTTACTGTCCCCAAGAAATGGTCAAAGTGTCCCCTGTATTTGGTCAAAGCGACCCCTAATATACTTTTACAGGGAAAAAAACGTTTCGAGTCAATCCCAAAGCAATGGTCAAAATGTCCCCTGATTTTGGTCAAAGCGCCCCCTATAGAATTAACTGCCAAACAATGATAATATAATAAATACAAAACAGTTTTATTCCGTAACATGTTTGTAAAAATATTAGGGGGCGCCTTGACCAAAATCAGGGGACGCTTTGACCAAAATCGGGGACGTTTTGACAATTGCTTCCCAGACAATATTTCCTAAGAAAAAAAATGTTAAGGGGCGCTTTCACCAAATCAGGGGACACTTTGACCAATATTTGGGGGCGGTTTTATAACATCATTTTACTATAAGGGGCGCTTTGACCAAAATCAGGGGACGCTTTGACCAAAATTAGGGGACGCTTTGACCAAATTAAGGGGACACATTGACCAAAATCAGGGGACGCTTTGACCGGGACGATTTTATTAGGGGGCGCTTTGACTGGATTTCTTTTGAAAACTTATAGTCGGATAAAAATCAAACAAAAAACGATACCAATTTAAACTTGATCAATTCCTCAAGTAAATGTTGGCTGTATAAAATATGAATTGAAGTTAGACACATGCATCACCTATATTCAAACATGTATTAATTTTCAATCATAGAATATAAAACACAAACTGTGCAGAGTACGTTTTTATGCGAGAAGTAAAAAAAGGTGACCTGTCATTTTTTCGATAGTAAATGATAATAATCTTTATATCTTAAATATGAAAAACATATATAAATTTAATGATTCACTTAATGGAAGTAAATATATTATGCATCTCGTAATTTATAAAGGGAAAGAACATTCTGATTAACAATCTTTTCAATGTTTAGAAAACCTTTAATTCTGAATAACTTCTCCCACCCCAATCCCCATACACCAACACTTAAACTTGTATGTGTAGAGCAGCCCGGTCCTCCGGAGTGCAATAAAGAAAAAAGTCTTTGAAATACCGGGTATCAACAATATCTAGACTCTCAGAGTGCAAATAATCACTTCTAAATTCCGCGCTAAAAACTTTTTGACATTGAAAAAGGAAAATTATAATCATCAAATATTATATTTATTGCAAAGAACATTGAATAGAAATAGTTCTGTCCATCCCTATTTCACTTTCCATCCCTTAAAACTAGACCAGTTTTTCAACAAGCTATTTGTCGTGGTCGTACGAATGTTCACCTTGTCTCCAGCTTTCAGGACCAAGGGTACCGTATTTGCACAATTTTCATAACCCGGATTGGCTTCATTGTTACAGTTTCCGTATCCTTTCTGGACTCCATTCACAAGAATATGAGCATCAAAGACTTTTCGCACATGAACAAGGCTGGTCCAAGTAAACACATAGAGTCCGTCAGATGGCGTAGTAAAGAATCCACTGTGGGGACTGTAGGCATTTCCGAAGTTGTAACAAACGCCATCATAAACAACATTGACAGGAGTGTTTCTACGTAGGTTTAAATCTTTGGTTATGTATGCATTAAAGGCAATTATGGAGTCCGCTACGTAAATGTAAAAAAGAGGAAAATTTTGAATTATTTTGCTAAATATAAAATAAGTGGATTGATGTTAATTAAACGGTAAATTTGAAATCGAACAAAACATACATGAATTTGCTTATTTTAGTAAGCATTAAATATTCAATTTTCTTGCTGCAATGAGAGACAGTAATATTGTTTTATGTTTTTGATATCAATATTTTTCATACCTTTGACTTGGGGATTTGAACTCTTTACGCACCGCAATTTGACCTCCAGATATTTTGAATAGCCAGGACACGGGTCTCCAAAGTACTGATCAGCAGCGTGAAGGTGGCACGTCTGGTACCCATTACAATTCCATTTCACCTTGAGTTCTGACGTCTTTGAACGACAGGTGTTTGTATCAGATTTACTTCCTGGACACACCTGTCTGTCTGTTCGTTCGTAGTTGGCGGATATTATCTGAATCTTGGTTCCTCTCCAACAGCGGATGAAGCCTTTTTGACCTCCACACAGGGCAAAGTATGTTCCCCAAACGAAGTTGGGGAACATATTGTTTTTACTCTGTTTCTTATTATTAAGGTCTTCCGTCTCCAACGGAAGACCTTCTACTGATTCGTTTGTTTCTTTTCCACTATTATTATTATTTTTTTTTTTCTCACTGATTTTGTGCAGGCGATTTCTCGAGAACGCCTCGACAGATCTTTATGAAACTTTCAGCAATGATGGCAAATCATATGAACTTAAGGCGTTTTTTTTTATTTTGCCGTCGTCACTTCCGGTCGCGAGATACGGCCAATTTTCTATTTTTAAAGTGTCATTTTGTCCGGAAGTGTTCTCAAAAACGGTTTGAGATTGAGTCTTGAAACTTTCAGGGATGATAGACTGTGACAGGCTCTCTTGAATTTTGTATAAAGTTTTTGTTGCCGTCACGTCCGTTGTCCACCGGAAGTAGTTTAAAAATATGCAAAATTTTATTTTTTTTCTTTTTTAAGTGTTTTTTACATAGGCAAATAGAGTGTCTCGAGTATTATTATGTCCACCGGAAGTTATTTTTTCCAAACCGGAAGTAGTCCAAAAAATGAGCATTTTTCATCGAAATTATCAGGGATGATTCCTTCACACTCAGAGAGGAGTTATAGGTCATTTTTAGTACTTCCGGTCACACCGGAAGTGAATTATAAAGACCGGAAGTTGTCTGAAATTTACAGATTTCACTCTCAAATGTGTTCTCACGTATTTAGAGGAATTGATATGAACTTTTTTTTCATTTTAAGTTGTTTTATGATCGTATCAAAAATCGAACGGAAGACCTACTCGTTGCTTGCAACGAGATCTCCTCTAGTTATTATTATTATTATTATTAAGGTCTTCCGTCTCCAACGGAAGACCTTATTGTTTTCGTTCGGTTTCTTTTTCCCTATTATTAAGGTCTTCCGTCTTCAGCGGAAGACCTTCTTGTTATTCTTAGGTTTCTTTTCCACTATTTTTATTATTTTTATTATTGTTTTTTTTTCTTACCGATTTTGTGCACGCGATTTCTCGGAAACGACACGATCGATTTTCATGAAACTTTCAGGACTGATGGAACATCAATCAAACCTGATATATAATTTTTTATTTTTTGATGACGTCACTTCCGGTTTCGAGATTTTCGCGATTTAGTGATTTTCAGAGGGTCACATTGTCCAGCATTTTTCTCAAAAGTGCTTTTAGATAGAAACGTAAGATTTTCAGCGATGATAGAGCAACATGTGCTGATGTGACACACACCTTTCTTATTCTCCGGAAGTGCAGCACGTTGGCGCTCGCTATGGCTCGAAAAAAGACCTATCGGGAATTTAGAAATTTTTCACACATTTTTGGCAATATCTTTTTACACATTAATATTTTGTAAAGACATATAGAACAAAAGTTGTGAAGAATGTCACGATCTTTCGAAAGATATCAACGATAAGGGGCTGGCCCCTATAATAAAGGGCCAAAAAGGGCCGAAAGTTTTTCCTTTATATCTCAAAAAGTATTGAGAATTTATAATGCATCAAAGAAGCAAAGTTGTTCAAAATATCAAGCTCTACCTAATGGCGTCGTCAAAATACGTCCGGCGACGTCATTTCCGGTCAAACCGGAAGTAGTCAAAAATTGCATGTTTTTGCTGTTCTTGACAGGTTTTTGGATATCATATGTCACTGGAAGCTTAAATCTTAATTTTCCGTCCGTCGACGTCACTTCCGGTCAAACAGGAAGTTGCCAAAAATGGCTTAATTTTGCAATAATTAACATAGATTTGGAGGATTAAACCATTTTGGGACTTCATTACTCTTTATTTTTTTTAAAATGAAAGTTACTTCCGGTCAAACAGGACGGAAGACCTACTCGTTGCTTTGCAACGAGCTCGGCTCTAGTTATTATTATTATTAGTATTCTTTTTTTTTCTTACCGATTTTGTGCACGCGAGTTCTCGGAAACGGCTTGGTCGATTTTCACGAAACTTTCAGATCTGATAGATATTGGTCTGAACCTTATTGGAAATTTTTTATATGTACGTCGTCACTTCCGGTCGTGAGATATGGACGATTTACTGATTTTCAGAGGGTCAGCTTGTCCTGGCAATCACTAAAAAACGAATGAAGATATTGACTTGAGATTTTCAGTGAAGGTAGAGGAAGGATACCTAAATTGCTTTTTTTAGTCTATATTTTTCTAGCGCAATAGGTGTTGAAGCTCTCTTGAGCTCATTTTCATTATTATTTTTCTGACCATCTAATTTTGTGCACGCGATTTCTCGACGACAACTGGATGGATTTTCATGAAATTTGCAGGAACAATGTGTTGTTATCTGAAGTTAATTCATTCAGGAGATTTTTTGGAAATTCCTTTCTGGTGCCAAGTTTCGGACAATTTTCTGATTTTAAAATGACATTTTGTTCGGGGATAATCTCAAGAACGGTAACAGATATCACTGTGAATCTTTCAGGGATTATAGATCGTGATAAGTACTATCCAAGACGCGATCTTTTGTACGTCGTCTCTACTTCCTGTCGTAACGGCGTGCAAATTTAAAAAGTCAAATTTTTCAACTTTTTTGTTTTTCAATTTTTTCAAATTATATTAGTATGGCTGATAGAAACATATCTCATTAGGCTGAATATATTATTTGTTTGTAAATTAAAAAATTCAAACTCGAGATATCAACATTCAAAAATATGAAGCGGGATCAAAATGGCGGCGGTCTTTGTCAATTCCGACATTTCGCAATAGAGGTTTACAGAGGCAGCCGAGCGTTTGCTTGAACGAAAGTAACATAAGGAACATTGAAATGTGTAGGGATACTTGGATTGTCACGTCGTAGGTTCGTTGCAATTCGGTGTCAAACTACATTTATTATCCAAGGTCTACTTACAAGTCTTCTTTAATTGGTTTTGGTTGTTTCTCAAATTAGAAATAGAAAAGAATTAATGTGCAGTGAAGTACAATATCTATATCTTTTGTTTTACATCACGGTAACACATAGCTTAAATCATATGATTATGTTATAATTAATAGTTTTTCAAGAATGTAGTAAGTAAAAAACGTGACCACTGTTTTCTAATGCACACTTGTGTCATATTTAATCAATAGAAAGGACAACTGTTACAATAAGAAAATATTTTATTTTTAAAGATAAAAATTTTTCAAAGACCATTTAATTAACCTATATAAACATTTTATTTTCTCAATGCAAGTTATTGAACATAATGGAATCTTATTTCTTGATCCTCGTAGGGCGATCGAGGCATTTTTTTCGGTGAAACATACCACCTTTTTCATGAAAGTGTAAGTAATCGGAATAGTCAACTTTCGTGATTGAAAATTGAAAAATTAACCATTCATAGCTGTTCACTGCTTTAGTGTTATTTGCCTATATACGATTGGTTGATTGATTGTATACTGTTTAACGTCCCTCTCCAGAATATTTCACTGATATGGAGACGGCACCATTGCCGGTGAAGGGCTGCAAATTTTGGCCTATGCTCGGCACTCAGGGCCATTGAGCAGGGAGGGATCTTTATCCTGCCACACCTGCTGTGACACGGGTCCTCGGTCTATACCGTCTCATCCGAAGGACCATGAACATTCCAAGAGAAATTCGCTAAGATTTACTCGTTGCGTTTGGCGATAAATTATGAATAGTGACTCTTCTTTCATAATTCCAAGACAGATTAACTGTTGCAGAATTATATGTACATACAAGTGAAGTAAGAATAGTTGTTCAAATAGCGTAATCGATAAGCGTATTGGATTTTCACGCTAGTGACCCGTTTCAATTACCAGTGTGTCCAAAATATGTTTAATCAATTTTCAGCTCGATTTTATGGGTTATTTTTCAAAATCGGACGGAAGACCTACTCGTTGCTCGCAACGAGATCGTTTCTAGTTAATTGTTATTTTTATTCTTCCTGGGAAAATCTTTTCCGCGAATGATCTTGTAAACTACACATCCGACTAAGGTGAAACCTTTATAGGGTTAGTAGGCATGTTATGTAGATTTGCCGAACGAATGTCATTTTGCGCGCACGTGCTTGCAAGAGCGCGCACGTGCAACGCGCGAAATGACCAATAAAATAGATATTGCCGTAACTTTCCTATTTTTTGATAAAATGTTTTGAAACTCATAATGTAAGAATATATTAGTTGTGTAGACATGAAGACATGGTCAAAATAGCAAGATCTCACGCGCATGCACATGCGCTTCGCTCTGATTGGCTGAAACTAAAGTCTCAATATCGTTCTTGTTTTACGTCATAATCATTTGAAATTTTGAACTTAGTCATACATTATAAAGATCTACAGCAGGATATATAAAAAATTTTCATGAAAATACGTACTTGCGCGTGTGCTGACAAGAGCGCGCATGTGCAACATGTAAAATTACCGATATAATGGATGAAGCCTTAACTTTTCTATTTTTTGATGGAATTTTTTGAAACTCACACTGCATGGATATATTAGTAGTATCAATAAGATGACATGGTCAAAATAGCAAGGTCTTACGCGCATGCACGTACGCTTCGCTCTGATTGGCTGAAACTACAGTCTCAATATCTTTCTTGTTTTACGTCATAATTCTTTGCAATTTTGAACATAGTCATTCATTATGAAGATCTACAGTATGATATATAAAAATTATCATGAAAGCAAGTAAATTCACGTGTGCTGCAATCTGATTGGCTGAAATTTTAAATGCCTTTAACTTTCTGGATTCTCAGCAAAATGGAATAAAATTTAGAATATGAATAGGTATAATGGATTCCTACATGATACTACTATCAAAATTGAATGCAAGGACGTGCTTGCATTCACTTGCGCAAGCGCAATGCGTAAAATGAACAATTTATTTGAAAAACGGTCACATTTATGTTTTTATGACTTTTTATTGATTCTAGGAATACAAAGATATTTCAATAGTTTAGAAAACATGTCATAATCACCTTGCATGTGCATGCACGTGCGTTTGTGTGCAATGCGTGAAAATGACAAAAAGTTGATATCATTGTATCTTTTAAAATCCTTTTATGAAATCCTGCGATACTAAGCATATTAAAATTTTTAAAGGAAATTGGCACAAAAAGGGAGTTGGGGAGCGTTTGGGGAACATCTGTAACGGTCCCCGTTACAATTAGAACTAGTTTAATTTTTATTTTTAAAAAATCATTTACTTACTAGTACATGTACATGAAAATGAAGTTAATTTATTACAAGATACATTTCTGAGTTACCTGACGCATTCAGTTCTCTGGTTGATACTAAAAGAAGAAGAATGCAGATACTAGTACTTGAGAAATATGCCATCTGTCTCTGCTAATAAAATAAAACAAAAATACACGATTAAAAGTTTTGAAACAAACTGCTGTTTGTGTTTACCGGGGAGGGGTATTTTTAACACAGTAAAAAAAAGAAACTTACCTTATCTTGAATAGAAAGACGTACACAAACAGAATGTGGAAATGACCACAGACATCAATGTTATATACTTGTACATATCTTTTATTTACATGACGAAGTGCAACATTTGTCGCATATCTGTGGTAATTTTCTTTGATCTTTCTGTGGTGAGATATCCCATATCACATATGCGATAATACTTTCCACGCCCCTTCATATATCACTGCAGGAGGCAGAAATCAGGTCATGAGAAATAAAACTGAATTTATTTCACAAGTTTGTTACTACAGAAAAATGAATATGTTAAGCTATTTCTTAGCCTTTAACTAAATTAAAATAGGTGTATTTAACTCGGTTGAAAGTTCCCAGTCGTTCAAAAGATTAATCCATTTTGAAATTTTGAAAGTTACGGTAATTATTATCTCCAAACTTCATATAGTTAAACTCCTTGATATTTGCTTCTGTGATTTCATATTTGTCGAGTGCCTGGCTCGAAGATAAATTGTCAAAATCTTAAAACTCAGTTAAAAAGTCAAATCAAATTCACTAAGAACGTCCGACATGTTGGAGAGCTTGCTTGAAATGAATCTTAAGTTCATGACACGCTGAATATTTCTTTTTAATTGAATTCTGACACTCTCAATGAAATCTAAGTCATCAGACATGCGACAAGTTGCTTACATCGAAGATTTACTCGTACTATTGGTTATATCGTTTTCATGGGGGTTGGAAATCTCGAGCGTCCGCGCCCTCGATTTTCACGCCCCATGAAAACGATATAATCAAAACTACTTGGCATCTATGATGTAACCTATACATGTTATTTTCGTGTTCAAAATCAAACTTATGTCATGAGAAGTGGTAATTTAGCACCAAAATGTTATGATAAATACTATTTTGAATCTGATGACTATATAAACTACAGTATCAATGTGTATTTCTTTATAATGATTTTTTTCAACTTTTTATGTTCATAACTGCAGACACTTAACTTATACCGACACATAACATATCATTAAGATTGAGAAAGAAAAAACATGATTTTGTTTGATAATTTTGAAATCAATGAAGAGAAAAAGAGAATGAAAATATCAGTGATGAAATAATGTTATTTTTTCTCATAAAATTTGTTTATTTAAGGAAACACTATCTAGCTAGTAAAGTATGCCAGGGCATCAACGATAGTGGAAAACATATGTGATAATTTGCATAACGAGCGAAGCCCGTTATGCATAAATTATCTCATATTTCCCACTATCGTTGATATCCCTGACATACTATGCTAACTAGAAATGATAGTATACGCGGTGATGAAAACATTATTGTATGATCCCTATTTTTTCCATTGTCAGTTACATAGGTTATGTAAGTTAATTGTTAATAACTATTTTTTCTGTCTTTTATATTTGAGAATTGTCCGTTTTTATAGAATTGACAGATCCCAGAATTTACAGTTTTCAATTGGGCTTTCTATCATTATTTTTTGTTCGCTGTCTGTACATTTTATGCATCAAAGACAACGTGTAACTTACAAAATACGTGTAATTAGAAAAGAAAATTAATCTTAGTCCTTCCAAGACTTTCCGATTTTTAATTTGCATTTTGGATCTATGATTGATATACGTTAAACCAAGACATGTATCTGAAACAGTTTTCCCCATCAATACCACACTGTTGCGGCTAATGCATGTTTATCCAAAGAACTTCAATTGAATTTCAAGTGAATGAAACATATGGAGATAACGAACAGTAATCAAACTCAAAAGTCTATAAAATACAAAATAGAAGCAGAGTAAGCACCTGCAAAACATCAGAAGTGGGATCAGGTGCCACGGAGGAGTTAGCATCCCCTGCCGATCGGTCAAGCCTGCTGATTGCTCCTTGTCATAATCAGGATATAACGGGAAACTCCGTCGTCAATTTAGAGTGTAAATGATGGTCTAACAATTACTTTGAAAAACACCAGTCAGCCTTTGACCTAATAATAAATTGTATTTTCTAATTAACATGGTCACTATATCGACCATAAATTTTACGATTTGATTACTGTAAATGAGACTTACGATATTTTTGTTTCTTCAACTTGTTTGTTAATAATTTACCTCCTTTACCTCGTTTTATAGACTGTACATAACTAAAGCATGATCTTGCTTATCGAATCAACTGAGAGATATAAGCCCCGTATGCAGGTGATGAAGGTACATTGCTGCACAAGTAAGGGAAGTTGACGTTTTAAAAGTTAAAATTTTAGATTGGATTTCTGCTAATGTTGAACGACGAATCCTTTTCCTTTCTGGTCACATACATGTACGTGTATGATCCCCTATAAACCTATAACTATCCTTGTTCGACTACGACATATTGTTATATCTTGTTACAGGTTTTCAAAGAAATTCTGTGCACTCAGAAGTAACAGTTTGAATACTTTGACTTTAATTTTAATCTAATTTTATCACTACATCAAAACTTAACTTTAAAAAATCCTTTGCTTGCTGATTAGGATGTTTGATTTGTTTATTTATTTCATGCTGGTTATTCTCATCCTGATAAAAAATTTATTTAAAACTATGTAAATTCTACATGTATTTGAAGGTTAGCAAAATTAGTATATTGAACATATTTCAGCAGTACAATCTAGACCACTTCATACTTTATATTAAAATTTTAACATTATATTTAATGTATAATATTTCATTATTAAACTGTTTCTTTTTTTAATTTCTAATCCAAAAAGGTTAAAGCTGATTTAACGTAGATTAAAAAAGATACGTAGCGGATTTCAGTTGCCAAGCCCCTTTCTTTACTCTTACATAAATTCCAATCAATTTCTGCTGAAATAGATCCCCTACCCCCCCTCCCCCAGTTCCGACGCCTATGCTGTGTAATAATATATTCGAGAGAAGTAATGTTGTTAATTATATGATGATATTCAAAAACTCTAAAGAACTTTTACAAAATTTTAAATAAATAATGATAAATTTAATTAGATATATAATTGGAGTTTCTTGACATGTTTTAAAAATATTCCCGATTTGTTCATTAATTTTGATGTCAACATTTGGAATTATATGCATCGAAGAACAATAAAACAAAGACAGACAAACTTTTGAAATATTCTTTATTTTACTTTCCATCCCTTAAAACTAGACCAAGTCTCTACTAACTCATTTGCATTTGTTGTTCTTATGTTCACCTTGTCTCCAGCTTTCAGGACTAAGGGTACCGTATTTGCACAATTTTCATAACCCGGATTGGCTTCATTGTTACAGTTTCCGTATCCTTTCTGGACTCCATTCAGAAGAATTTGGGCATCAAAGATTTTTCTTACATTAATAAAACTTGTCCAGGTAAACACATAGAGTCCGTCAGATGGCGCTGTAAAGAATCCACTATGAGGATTGTACGCATTTCCGACGTTGTAATAAACGCCATCATATACAACATTTACGGGGGTGTTTCTGTGTAGGTGTAATCTCTTGGTTATGTAGGCATTAAATGCAATTATTAATTTCTCTGCAAGAAAAATGTATTTTTAAAAAAAATAATATATCAATAACACAATGAACAAAATGAAAGTTCTTTACACGTTTTAAATGATAAAAAATTATGTAATTTATTGCGTACCACCACTTTCTGGATTTGGACTCTTTAAACATCGATATCTGATCTCCAGATATTTGGAGTATTTAGGACACGGGTCTCCAAAATTTTGATTAGAAGCATGAAGGTGACATGTCTGGTACCCATTACAGTTCCATTTCACCTTGAGTTCTGACGTCTTTGATCGACAGGTTTGTGTACTAGAGTTGCTTTTAGGACAAACTTGTGAATCTGTTCGTCCGTAGTTGGCAGACACAATCTGAATTTTCGTTCCTTCCAAACAGCGTATGAAGCCCTTGTGACCCTCGCACAATGCAAAAGACTGGTCTGAGAAAATTGGTTGAATGTTTTAAAAGTAAATCTAGTATATTTTAAATTGAAGTTATAGTTACAAATATATTTAAGAGTACCTGACGTTTTCACCTCTCTTGTCATTGCCACAAGAAGTACAATGCATACGTAGTAGGGATATTTCATCTTTGTCTTCTCTTCTAATTAAAAATATCTTATATACTTAAATCATTTAGCATAAAAGATTATAAATAATAACATTATATGCATATGATCATATAATCTTGAAAGAATAAATGGACAATAAGGATTTCGATATTTCCCATTTCTCAAAAAAAATCTGTGTGGGCGTCAACAAATTGATAGTTTGCTTTTACATCATTTTATAACATTTGTCATCATACAAAAGGGAATCAAATTTAAGCTTAATAAGATGAATTCTGTAGTTTTATGAAACTGGAAAATAAGTGTAGAAAAGGTAGGATTTCCAAGGAATTTTAAAACAGATGCACACGTAAGCTACATGAAACCCAATTAAATGTATTTCATTTATGAATGCAGATGAGTGATCTGACCTCAGAAAAGAATATTTATGGTTATTTACAGTTAATTACACAATTCTAAAGAGATTAAAATATCCTTAGCATGATAGTAGACCAAGAGTAAGTAAATGTATTCATTATTTTCACAGTGTAAATGCAACAGGGATTTCTGCTCATGAATAGTCCATTGTTTTTAAACAATTTCCCTGCAGAAATAACCGACAATCCATGTAAATTCTTAATTAGTCCGCAGTGTTTAGCAGTGGAATTACATGTTTTGCTCTAAATTGTTCAAACGCAGCAATGTATAAATGATCTCTGCTTTTGATTGTTTTTTAAAACCTCCCTAGCAGAACTATAAATACTAGAAGTCATTTACTCGCAATTTTTTGTCTTTTTTTAATAAAAAGAAAAATTGTTAAAAGTTGCATTGAAATAGCTATTGAATAAAGCTACCTGGGTAGGTAAATAAAGCTACGTAGGTAATTCTACATACGTCGCTAAATCTAGTGATTGTACTGAACCTGTTTAGAGCGTTTGTCTAAAGTCTCCGGATTGATCTTTCCGTTACGAATTTGAATACTAATGCGGATAGTGGATACCAGTGCTTCGAATGAGACTGTATAAAGCGAGATTTCCTGTCGCAGTAGGAGTGTTAAGAATCCTCACTGCTCAATGGCCCTCAGTGGTATGTATAGGTATATATAGCCCTCGGGTGGCAATTGATTGCTTCTCAATAAGAGTGAAAAGTTATGGAAAGAGACGTTAAACAAACATGTACTAGTGTTCTTAATACACAGTTCTACCGCCGAAATATGTCTGAAATATTGCCGACTAGGCGTTAAACAAAATACAATCAACCAATCAATTAATACACAGACTTTATTAATGGTTCATCACAACATCATGGCTATTTGGCCATGATTTAGGATGACATGGTTTGACTATCTTCATTAATCTTCTTCTTTCGCCATCAAAACTTTGAGGAGAAGATTTCAAAAGACTGTAACCTCTTTTCATGTTTTGAAATCTTTTCTTGAGAAATATCCTATTATTTATCTGTTCTTTCAAAATTGCGTCGGTTAAATACAAAACAGGTAGGTATCTTTGAGACCAGTTTCGTTGATTTTAGTTCGTTGAGAAGGGGGGGGGGGGGGTTCCAGAATAAGGAGAGAGCTTACCTTCGGATGTGTTCCATAGATTAGGCGTGTCTTTCTCTGAAACAAAGGTAAGGGGTATACATGTATTTATACATTATCTGCCATGCACAGTGTTGTGTAAGTATATTTGGTTTGCGACAGATTTAAGCATAGTAAATTATTCTAAAAACTCTTCATGTTATTTACTGGTACTTGTAGACAACAGCAGATTTGAAGTATCATGTTTGCAAGGCTAGTTACCGCCATGAAGCTTTGGGTACCAACTGCGCTTCGTTATTAGCAGACCTATTTTTTAAATCATGTGAAGCAGAATTTGTGCAAAATCTTATGCGCGAAAAGAAGAAAACACTTGCAGTGGCCTTACACTCGAAATTTAGATATATCGACGACGTATTGTCAATAAACAATAGTAATTTCCATTCCTTTGTAGATATTATATATTTATATATCCTGGTGAGCTTGAGATAAAAGATACCACAGAATCGGACACATCTGTTTCCTACTGGATATTTTAACTGAAAAAGACGTTAATGGTAATCGAACAACTAAGCTCTATGATAAACGTGATGACTTTAACTTTTCTATCGCCAACTTCCCTTACTTATGCAGCAATATACCTTCATCACCTGCATACGGAGTTTATATATCTCAGCCGATTCGATACGCAAGAGCATGCTGTAAGTATGAACAATTTCTTAAACGAGGTAAATTATTGACAAATAAGTTCATGAAACAAGAATATCAGCAGTCCCAGTAAAAGTCGTCATTTCGTAAGTTCTATGGTCGATACAATGACCTCGTCAACAAATACATTTTATCATTGAGTCAAATGCTGACTGACGTTTTTCATACTAATTGTTAGTCCATTATCTATACACTGAAATAACGTCGGATTTTCCCGTTATTTCCCGATCATGACAAGGAGCACACGGCGGGTGTGACCGCTCGACAGAGGATGGTCACTCGATCCTCCATGGCACCTAATCCCACCTCTAATGTTTTGGAGTCCATGCTTGCTCTGCTCCTATATTGTATGATTTTGGTATTGAATAATATCTCCATATCCTTCAAGCAAAGTCGCCATTTAACACATTGTCATGAGTTCTTTTTGGATGACTGATCGCTTCTATTTTTCATTGTCGTCTGTGCCTTGCTGTTTGTTTCTTCACTATACATAGTAACTAATTTGTACGAATTACTGATGCTGATTAAAAACCGCGTTGGCCCTGTGCAACTCAACATTCATTGATATCCGAAACTTAATGTTGTCATGATAAAGTTAGGAAGAACACTTTTCCACCAAATTAAAAAAATGAACATTGTTCCCGAAAGTGAAATGTACGGGGGTAAGAATATCTTACTACCATCCGGCGGCTGCAAGGGACTTGATCAGGGAAGATGTTTTTTGCTTTTTGTTGTTTAACGTCCCTCTCGACAATTTTTCACGCATATGGAGACGCCAACACTTGTTGCGAAGAACTGCCAATTTTTTTTACCTGTGCTCGACACCTAGGGCCATTGAGCAGTGAGGGATCTTTTACGTGTCAACACATATTGCGCCACGGGGCCTCGGTTTTTACGGTCTAATCCGAAGGACCAGTCTCCACGTACCACAGTGGGATTCAAACCCATATAATATATCTTGCGAACGATATTGTGTTTATAAAACTGAATGGACCACCTTTGGATTCTGAATGGAAGGACTTTATACGATTAAGATTTTCTAATTCGATTTTAAAGCCTTCTCAGGTCAGAACTTCGATCTATTACCAAGATGACAAGGGAAAAATTAAGTTACTCTACTGTAAAAAATAAATTCTAAAAACTACTAATTCCAAAGGTCTATATTGATGATGGTGGTGGTGTGGTTAATAGGTATGGATTCCGGAGGGTGATGAGAAGATTTGAAGCACAAGCTATTTTCCTTCGTATGCTATAATCTCGATTCTATGAGGTGAAGATCAACTCTTTATCGTGAGATTCTGGAGCAGACACTGCACCACGCGGGCGACCACAGATGTTACGTAAACCACAATTTGATAATGATTTTTTGATTGATTTGAACATATTTTATTGTAATATAATTACAAAGGGATTGAGCACAAGTACTGAATACTTATAACGCCCTCTCCCTATACATGTAAATTACACATTGATATTGTCACAGTTAAACATGCTATATAAAGGATTCAGAATTTGCAAAAGTAAACAAATTGATGCATTTTGCATATATGTATAAATATATAAAAGTTGAACAAATTCATATATTAATATACAGGTACAGTAATTAACAAGGAAATCTACCAGAATGCTTAATAAATGTTTGAACAAAAGAAAAGAGACGTTCATTCTCTGCAGCACTCAGTGATTCAACCCCCCATAATAAGACATGTGTATCTAGTATGTGGATTTTATCAAATTGTAAAAAATTATTTAAAAATTCATTTCTGGCGTTCGCATACTTTGGACATACGAAAAAATAATGATATGTGTCCTCAACTTTACCGCATGTGCACAAGGGACTTGATATTAAATTGCATCTATAAAGGTCGTTATTTAATACACAATTATGTCGTAGTCTGGTTTGAAGAACATTAAGTCTTCTGTTACCGTAATCAAAGTAAGAAGGTGGGGCAGATCTAGATTTTTTATTACTAATTTTAGATTTGAATTTTGACATTGACTGTAAATTTCGAGTTTCAAGTGGAATGGAGTTCCATTCGTTAACTACAGTAGGAATAAACGTAGACTTATAAGTTTGTAATCGACACTTTGGAATATCATAATTTTGAGAATTTCTTGTCGAGTAGATAGATGTGTTACAGCGCATATTTGGAAGGATGTCCATTAAGTATTCTGGCACTAAATTATTATGAAGTTTGAACATTGTTTTTAATCTAGCTTCTTGTCTTCTACAACTAAGCGGTTCCCATCCCGTTTCAAAATAAAGTGAATCTTTGGAAGCTATAGTTGTTAACCCTGTTACAATTCTAGCTGCATAAAGTAGAAGTTTTTCTAACTTATCACTATCACCCTGTTGACAGCACCCCCACACCACTGAAGCGTATTCAAGTTGCGGTCTTATGAATGATGTATACATGAGTGAGAGTGTTTTTCGAAAAAATTAAAAAAATGAACATTGTTCCCGAAAGTGAGATGTAAGGGGGTAAGAATATCTTACTACCATCCGGCGGCTGCAAGGGACTTGATCAGGGAAGATGTTTTTTGCTTTTTGTTGTTTAACGTCCCTCTCGACAATTTTTCACGCATATGGAGACGCCAACACTTGTTGCGAAGAACTGCCAATTTTTTTTTTACCTGTGCTCGACACCTAGGGCCATTGAGCAGTGAGTGATCTTTTACGTGTCAACACATATTGCGCCACGGGGCCTCGGTTTTTACGGTCTAATCCGAAGGACCAGTCTCCACGTACCACAGTGGGATTCAAACCCATATAATATATCTTGCGAACGATATTGTGTTTATAAAACTGAATGGACCACCTTTGGATTCTGAATGGAAGGACTTTATACGATTAAGATTTTCTAATTCGATTTTAAAGCCTTCTCAGGTCAGAACTTCGATCTATTACCAAGATGACAAGGGAAAAATTAAGTTACTCTACTGTAAAAAAATTCTAAAAACTACTAATTCCAAAGGTCTATATTGATGATGGTGGTGGTGTGGTTAATAGGTATGGATTCCGGAGGGTGATGAGAAGATTTGAAGCACAAGCTATTTTTCTTCGTATGCTATAATCTCGATTCTATGAGGTGAAGATCAACTCTTTATCGTGAGATTCTGGAGCAGACACTGCACCACGCGGGCGACCACAGATGTTACGTAAACCACAATTTGATAATGATAGGCATCATCAAAGATTTTTTCCCACTTTGAATCAATCGCACTGTTCAATATTTTTAATGAGCTGCATAATATTCTAGCCTCATCTAGCCACTACCAGAATGGGAGAGGATCGTTCATTTTGGACTTTGGTTTGTGAAGATGGAATCCCTTTCAAGCTTTTAAGTTAACGCATACGATTGGGTACCGAACATGTCACCTCCATGCCTCAAAGAGCATATTCGAAGATAAATGTCCAAATTACAGTAAATATTTAGAAATCAACTATCGATGTGTTCAAGAACTAAACGCACTTTTAGAAGGTAAATAAGACTATTAGTATTATAATATCTGCAGCTTATTATTATGAAATGAAAAATAATTATCTTCTCCAAAACCTGGACTTCGAGGAGAAAATTTTTAATAGGAAATGAAAGCACAATGCTTTTATTTTATTTCAATGCTTCAAATAGGATCAAGTGGTGATCAATTAATTGGTATATCTACAGGGCTATTTTATGCATCAAGTGAACAGACTTCTTTGATTGAAATTGGTTTAGTACTTTCAGAGAAAAAGCTGAAAATGTTCAAATGTTAACACATGACTCACGACGGACGACGACGGACGACAACGGATAGCAATAGGTCACCTGACTTACTCAGGTGACCTAAAAATAGAATAAAATACTAGTTACTACAATCAGAAGAATAAACGGTTTAAAATACAATAAATTATGTTGTCATACTTTTTTTTAATGATCTGTTAATTTTTAATGTTATGGGGAAAACTATACTTACATGAACAATGTCTTGTTGAATCAAGAGGCAAAAGTTGCAATAACTACATATCTCTATATACTTTAATTATCGTGCCGAAGTGCACCGTATGTTACTTTCGTGTCAGAATATTATTCCGTGACAAGAGTTCATATGATCTCGACATCAATATTTAATGTTTTGTTTTTCTATTTAAAAATATCATAATGTTTTCTATTTTCTTCATTATACCCGCACTTTCGAAAGAAAGTTCGGGTATATTGTTGTTACTCATGTCCGTCCGTCCGTCCGTCCGTCTGTCACACTTTTCTTCCCTGAACTCCTCCTACATTTTACACAGTAGCTTAATCATCTTTTGGGAGATGGTTGGTGGTGTCATGTAGATGTGCGGTAAAGTTTCGGAATTTTGATTTTGCCCCGGGGGGGTCGAAAAATGACGTTTTTTGTGCAAAAAGTCCCGTCTTCCCTGAACTCCTTCTACATTTTACTCAGCAGCCTAATCACCTTTTGAGGGATGATTGGTGGTGTCATGCAGATGTGCAGTAAGGTTTCGGAATTTTGATTTTTCCCCGGGGGGTCAAATGGGGGTCGAAAAAAGACGTTTTTTATGCAAAAACCCCAATCTTCCCTGAACTCCTTTTACATTTTACTCAGCAGCCTAATCATCTTTTGGGGGATGATTGGTGGTGTCATGTAGATGTGCAGTAAGGTTTCGGAATTTTGATTTTGTCCCAGGGGGTCAAATGGGGGTCGAAAAATGATGTTTTTTATGCAAAAAGCCCCGTCTTCCCTGAACTCCTTCTACATTTTACACAGTAGCCTAATCATCTTTTGGGAGATGGTTGGTGGTGTCAGGTAGATGTGCAGTAAGGTTTCGGAATTTTGATTTTGCCCCGGGGGGTCAAATGGGGGTCGAAAAATAACGTTTTTTTATACAAAAAGCCCCGTTTTCCCTCAACTCCTCTTACATTTTACTCAGCAGCCTAATCTTCTTTTGGGAGATGGTTGGTGGGGTCATGTAGATGTGCAGTAAGGTTTTGGAATTTTGATTTTGCCTGGGGGGTCAAATGGGGGTCGAAAAATGATGTTTTTTTATGCTAAAAGCCCCGTCTTCTCTGAACTCCACTTACATTTTACTCAGCAGCCTAATCAACTTTGGGGAGATGGTTGGTGGTGTCATGTAGATGTGCAGTAAGGTTTCTGAATTTTGATTTTGCCCCAGGGGGTCAAATGGGGGTCAAAAAATGACGTTTTTTATACAAAAAGCCCCGTCTTCCCTGAACTTCTCCTACATTTTACACAGTAGCCTAATCATCTTTTAGGAGATGGTTGGTGGTGTCAGGTAGATGTGCAGTAAGGTTTTGGAATTTAGATTTTGCCCCGGGGGGTCAAATGGGGGTCGAAAAATAACGTTTTTTATGCAAAAAGCCCTGTTTTCCCTGAACTCCTTCTACATTTTACTCAGCAGCCTAATCATCTTTTGGGAGATGGTTGGTGGGGTCATGTAGATGTACAGTAAGGTTTTGGAATTTTGATTTTGCCCTGGGGGGTCAAATGGGGGTCGAAAAATGATGTTTTTTATGCTAAAAGCCCCGTCTTCTCTGAACTCCTCTTACATTTTACTCAGAAGCCTAATCACCTTTTGGGAGATGGTTGGTGGTGTCATGTAAATGTGCAGTAAGGTTTCTGAATTTTGTTTTTGCCCCAGGGGTTTAAATGGGGGTCAAAAAATGACGTTTTTTTATTCAAAAATCCCCGTCTTCCCTGAACTTCTCCTACATTTTACATAGTAGCCTAATCATCTTTTGGGAGATGGTTGGTGGTGTCAGGTAGATGTGCAGTAAGGTTTTGGAATTTAGATTTTGCCCCGGGGGTCAAATGGGGGGCGAAAAATGACGTTTTTTGTGCAAAAAGCCCTGTCTTCCCTGAAGTCTTCCTTAATGTTCCTCAGAAGCCTAATCATCTTTTAGGAGAGTTAAATATTTTGAAAATTATG
>NW_026924872.1:0-24696 GCF_032062105.1 Saccostrea cuccullata
TACAGATCCATGCTTTTTAAAACCTTCGATTTACGCAGCCGATTTTTGGCTGCTAATTTCAGGTATTATTTCTTGTAGTTTATGTTTTTTTACGCCGATAGCATGGTATCCGATAATGAATCATATATTTTACTCCAATTATTTACACTTTATTTGCCTTTCAGTGATCCGAAACAGTCCTCTATGAATTTAGAATGTCGGTTTAAAAGATTCCTATTTTTACGTCCACTTCCACAAACGGCCTTTCTTGAACCGTTGAAAGGAAAATAAACATTTAGGAATATGACACTAGTTAAATGTATGATTGATTGTCGGATATCATTTATAAAGCTGGGAAAAACATAAAATATAAGAAAATAATACATGAAGTGAGCGACAAAAAATCGGCGGCGTAAATCGAAGGTTTTTACAAAGCACGGATCTGTAGATCTCTGCTTTATCTGTCCGAATTTTCTCAAGCAGAGAGCTACAGTTCTGTAAATTTAATGGCACTATGTAACAAAGATTCTGAGAAAGTCTCATCAAATTTCATACAGTGGTATACGAGGATTTGTGGATAAGAGATGGGTACCCAAAGCGTAACAGACAGACGGACAGACGGATGAACACCCCCATCACTATGTACCCCTTGCTTTTCAAGCGAGGGTATAACAAGTAGGCCAGTGACCATTAGGTGTAATTAGCTGATGTAGGCTAACATATTTGCATCCGCATCGATCCAGAATAAGCTAAATAAGAGTTAACCAATTCATTGTCTATAGCCATTTTATTTCACTACATCAAATAACAATTCTTAAAATCAAAAAGGTGATTGACATTTAGTACAATGTCTTTTCACAAAGGAAATTAAAGGATCTTCGACAATCCACGTCATACCATTGTCCTGCGTCAGCAATGATAGCGCAGTGCTCATCAGATTTATAATTGTTTGGTTCAGAACTGCCCCATGGTGTGTATGTGGCTTTCTTCCCAGATGAAAACAACATCCATTGACCCTCTTTTGCTAGATCACACGCATCAATCCAAAATCTTAACAAAATAGAAAATCAGTAGAATAAAAATTTGACATTAGCACAAATCTTTCTTATCATATAATTACGGGTTGGCAAATGGAAATGTATTGTAAACATTACAAGATAAAATAAATATTATTGAATATTGAATATCATAGAAATTAGCTTATATAACTTAACCTCACTTGCATATTGCTCTGTTTACTTTATGAGTATAATTACTTGATCATGAGCAAAGCTCCTGTGTGCAAGGGAAGTTCTGCTCCCATGTAATTTTATTTTATGTTTACAGTGACTCATATTGTACATATGTCATATAAACGATTTTATTATACCTCGCTTGAAAAGCGGGAGGTTATATAGTAATCAGTATGTTCGTCCGTCCATCTGTACGTCCGTCTAGCTGCCCATCCTTCGGTCCGTCTGTCTGTTACGCTTTGGGGTACCCATCTCTTATCCGCAACTCCTCTTATACCACTGAGTGAAATTAAAAGAAACTTTCACAGAATCTTTATTACATATTTCCATTGTACACCTGTTTTACTTTTTGATCTGACACATATTTTGGGTTTTCCGGCCACAGCAAAACATGGACTTTGCAATTATAACCATATGGGAGGAGGGAGGTATCATTTAGTGAGCTCATTGCTCACAATACCTCTACTATTATTTTTCATCTTGATATAATTCTATTAAAATAGTGTTGTGCTCAAGAAAGAGATTTTTCACGAGTCTTTCAAATATTTATCAGATGTGTTTATATAGTGAACACAGGAATTAAGAACTTTGCCAGACTAGGATTGGTCTATGATATCAGAGCAATGGCGCGAACAATTTTTGATCAAAATATGCATATTGAGAAATTCAAACTTCGAAACTCTGAATTATGAAATAAGTTGATTTTCTAACAAAGAAATTTAAACGAAAACTTTGATCTAGCACGTACATTTTGCCAAATTAAAAAGATCTGTTTGTGAAACACTGATGCCCCCGGATGTCAGCTCATGGTGAGGGTTGAAATTTCTCAAATGCATGTATAACTCCTAAGTCAATGTCCAAAGGTAAAAAATTGTTGGTACCCACAGTAAGGACTTGGCACACTGAATACACATATGAAATATGAAAGTCTTAGTACTTACAGTTCAAAAGTTATGGTCATGGTCAAAGTTTTTTTTTTTTAAGTGGGTCAAACTCTAACATCAAGGTCAAAAGGTGAAATTTCTTATACCCAATCTAAAGTTATTGTCACAGTAAATACACGTGTGAAGTGTGAAAGCCCTAGCACCAAATATTCAGAAGTTTTAGTTATGGTTAAAGTAAGGATTTCTTTATACAAAAGTGGTTCAAATACAAAGGTCAAGGCCACAAGGTCAAATTTGGTGGTACCAAAAAGAAAGGTCTTGTCATAAGGAATATACCTAAGGCCCTGTCACACCAAGCTGCGTTCACACGGAGTCATTACGGCGTTGTTAAATTTTTAAAATCGCCGTGGAATCGCAGGAAAATTTCACAAATTTCTGTAAAATTTTCACAATATGAATATGTCACGGCGTCCCTACGGCGACGGACGCGATTCTACGGCGATCTCACGGCGTTCTCACGGAGATCTCTCGGCGATTGACTACGCTTCCGCGGAGTTTTCACGGCCCATTAGGAGTTGTCACCTCATGTTCACGGCGTTCTTACTGCGCTGGCTGCGTTCACAATACGTTCACAATGCGTTCTATATACTCATTGGTCTATATTCAGAAGGAATGTTAAACATTTCTGTTTAAAGATTCAAGTTACACGATGAAAAGACTTCTAATCATGCCAAAAAATATTAATGTTCTATTTAAATAATTTAGTACGAAATATATTTTAAAAATAAAACAATTATTAATAGTTTTATGATTAAATTCCTTTTTTCCAATTTCATCGGTTCAGATGTGTTGTTAGATTTTCTTTGATTTTATCATGGTTATTATGAATGTAAAAAAAATAAACACACTGAAAAGTTTTCTACAAAATTTAAGTGAAACGACAGAACAAGTTCTGGTGTAATTTTCTCTTCCATTATTTTTTTTTTTCATTTAAATGCTCGTAGTGCAACAAATACGTTGGAATTATTGCTGATCAAATATGATCCCATTGCTCTTGTTTTGTGAGATGGCTGACAACGCTCTAACAACGCCGTGAAAGCGCATTGTGATCGCCAACGGACGCTGTAGAAACGCCATGGGAGCGCAATGATCGCAGTGACAACTCCGTGCTGTCGCCGTGTAATCGCAGTCGAAAAAATCACAAGACGATAAATCTCATTAGTAGCGCCGTAAAAACGCGATAGAAACGCAGTGACATCTCCAAGGTCTCCGTGACATCTCCGTGAGGTCTCCGTGGAAGCGCAGTCTACTATCACTGCGTTTGTGCCGCGATCATCTGCGTCTTCACGGCTTTCGTACGGAGCTCCCACTACGTTGTTGGAGATCTCACCGCGCTGCTACGGCGATACTGCGTTCTTATCAGACCGCGATCACACGGCGCGTACTTTGTGCATGCCCAAAGTGATCGCCGTCCCCTGGCGTTCTCGGAGACCCTACGCGACCCCACGGCGTTCAGTAGAGATCTCGTCGCGTTGTCACGGCGCTGTAGGAGACTCTACTGCGATCACCTCGGCGTTTTACATTTTTTCGCCGTGAGGACGCAGCCCCGGTGTGACAGGGGTTTTATAAGAAAGCCATAACTCCACCAACATAAGTTAAGGACAAAGTTAAAGTTTTTGCGGACAAACAGACAGACAGGGCAAAACCTATATACTGTAAACCAACTTTTATTCGCCTGCGAGAAATTTTTGCGAAGTTCGCGAGAGGCTCGTCATTGCGAATACTCGTATTTCTCGCCGCGAACCGGTCCTTAAAGTGTATGTGTCTACATGTATTAAAAACAGATCCAAAAAGGTTTGCATTGATCGCGAAAATTAATCGTCGCGAACTTGTTCATCCCTGGTAAATCGCGAAACAAAGTTGTCGCGAATAAAAGTTGGAGTTGCAGTACCCCCGAATCTTCGATTAAAGGGGCGTAAAAATGGACAACAGATTTTAGTCTGATTCAGACGGATGTTGTACCATACTAGTTTTATAAATATTTTTGAAAATTAGGATTAATGAATTTTTATGTACACTGTATACCTGCCTTATTCCCCGGATATTGTCTTTTTAACCATTTGCCTTCACGTTTATCTTCAATTTGAACAAGATTTGCATCGTATTTCCGGCAATTTATCTATAAAGAGATTTTTGCAGATCATTTTGACAATTTATGTGTCTTTATTTTACACATTTAGTTTTATAAGGAACCTTTTATGAAAGTTCTATAAAGTCTCAATTTTTGCATATAAATAATAAATCTTATTTTGACTTAAGGTAGTCCGATCCTCAGGTTCTGAAAGCCATTCATTGACTTATTGAAAAGGCTCACAAAAATGTCTTTGAATTATCAAAGTAGTGTATTTTTACCGAAGATAATTCTTCAAACTTCACCTCTAAAGTTAATCGTATTAAATATAGAAACTAAATAAATCTATAAAAAAAAATTCATCAAAAAATGCACATAAAAATACCAATTTGAAATTTGATCAACAAACACATTTTAGAAATAATTATAAAAACCATAGGTATCCAGGCTTTTTGAAGAAAATGCTCGATTTTTATACATATAAAGTATTTTATTTTCTTCTATTTAATTACTTTTATCATTTTACAGTACACAATAGTGTATAAAAATTTTCCTATCACTGCAAAACACTATAAATCACTCCTAATTTCATATCATGCTAATAAACATTGGTATTAATAGATAGATTAAAAGAACCTCAATTTTTTTAAATATGTGTTTTTAAAATACTTTTAAGGGGTAAAAATTTCGACTTGTTAGAAGACCTTTCTTAGAGCCTCAAAGAACCTAGAAGCACATTGAGAGGTACTAGTATAAAATTTAAATTGTTGCATGAAAAAATTCAAGCTTCGTTTTGAGACTTTTTGAATTAAATTATGAATTAAAGAGTTATCCTTCCTAGCTGAGAATCGGACTACCTTAAGATTCTGTATTTGAAAATGCATAATTTAAATACCGGTATCAAAATAATTTAGTAATTTTATTCTGTCAGCCCAAGGATAAACAGAAAACGCAGACTGTAAGACCGACAGTTTGAACACACCCTCAAAGTTTTATTTGATTAATTAAAATAAAAGTTCAGTATTTGACATAATTTTTGTCCCCCATTAAAAGTTGAGTATATTAATTTTGGTCTGTCCGTCTTTAGTTCTCTCTGTGCGTAACGCTTTCGTTTCCATGCGATATCTCGAGAAGCTTCTGAACTTTTGCAATGAAATTTTACCCAATAATTTTCTATGGACTAAGAAAGATCCCAATTGATTTTGAGGTCAAAAGGCCAATTTCATAAGTTTAAAAAAAATTCTGTCTGTTTTAACAGTTTCGTTTTTGCAAGATATATCGATAAACTTTTGAGCTTCTGCAATGTTATTTTATACCACAATTTTCTATGACTAAATGAAGACCCTAATTAAATTTGAGGTTAAAGGTCAAGGTCGTAAATTTATACATTTTGTATATGTGTGTGTAAAACTTTTACTTCCAAGCGATATCTCAAGAAGCTTTTGAGTTTTTACAATTAAATTTAATACCATAACCCCCAACCCCTTCTGTCCGTCCCTCCGTTCGGCTGTAATTCTGTCTGTCTGTACACTTTCATTTCCAAGCGATTTCTCGAGAAGCCTTTAAACTTTTGCAATTAATTTCAACATGACTACTCCCTATGGCCTGAAGAACACGCCTGTACATGTATATCTATTTTGAAGTCAAAGGGCTTAGTAGAGGCTAAAGTACCAACACTCGTTTTTTTTTATTTGACAATGTAGAAAGTGATGTAAACATGTATACAATATGTATGTGACTTATTGTTTGCATTTAAGTCCTTGATATGTCAAGTTCGTCGATGGCCGAGGGGAAAGATTCCCCTTTTGCATGCGAAAGTCCCTTGTTCGAATCCCGATTGAGCCTTTTTTAATTTTTTTTTTTTTAATGAATTACTGAATGATAGTATTTAGCATCTGAAAAGAAGTTATGAGGGATGACGTGTACAAAGACTACAAACTAATACTGTGTGATGAATATTTTACATCAAAAGGACCTTTCGAAGAATAAGCATTCAAATCTTTATATCCGTATTGGAATTTTTTGTTTGCTTCAGTACAAAATTTAACAATTCTGCAAATCCGGGAAAGGGGGGGGGGGTCGACCCCCAAATCTGAGCATCCTCCCCGTTTTTCCTTCAGCGGGGTACACAAATTCTCGGAATTATCTTGTTTTTATTGATTTTAAAAAAATTTCCTCACCTGAGCCTGAAACCAGTTCACTTTTTCCAGAAATAGATTATAACAGCTTCTTCCTCTCCGTTTCCATCCTTTTGGACAAGTCTTAGACTTCAGAACTATTAAATGAGAGTTCAACAACAACAACAACAAATATAGCATATGTATAGCACAGTGGCGTAGCATCGTTTTTGAAAGTGGGGGGACCAGGCAGAGAAAATTTTTTTTTTACTTACCTGAAAAAGTTGACAAGCAAAAAAAAAAAGGGGGGGGGAAAGTTGCCCGAAGTCGGAAATCCTATTTCGTGGGGGGGGGGGGGGGGGGGGGAGGGGGGGTAGGTAGGTAAACTTTTTTTCAGTGTCAACTACTTTTAGTACCAATTCTTATACTACATTTTCGGTACATTTCTAAAAGTGAGGGGGGGGGGGGGCAAACAGGCTTTGAATTAAAATTTCCTATAGTGTAAGTAAGGTTGGGAAATAAAGTGGGGGGGGGGAAGGCCCCCCCCTGGCCCCCCCGGATACTACGCCCCTGTAGCATAAAAAATATACATAACTTCCAATGAGGAATCTCTCACCGAAGTAATAATGCAACCCCCCCCCCCCCCCTTTGACTTTTTTTTTTATTTAGAACACCTCTTATTTGTAAAAATTTTTCAGCTTTCGGTGGCTTCGCCCCCGGATCCCCATCAACGCTTTGCTCTGGACCCATTGGGGGCTACAATAAAGCCCCCATATCCCTTATCTTCTACTGCCCCCCCCCCCCTTATGAAATTCCCTCGGTCAAGCACTGTAATTAAACTCCCGATATTTAACAAACTTAATTTTACCACATGGAGAAGTGCTTCTTTTTGTTGAACATCCTACATATGTACATTTAGTTTCCAACTTTGTTTCAAATATGGTTTCCTACATAAAAAAGATATGAATAAATGTACTGAGTATATTATGTACATATAACAATATTGTTATTCTGGATCCCATTTTAAAAATCATAATTAAAGAATTAATATACTGCATTTCCTACACATACCTTCAAAGAATGTTTGTATTTCTCAGTTAAACGCGAGAAGTTAAAATGAAGATCGATGATTTCCCTGCTCAGCAATGGAGAATTGAGATCTGAGACCGATCTGAGATTTTTATCTGCCAGCATGCAGTTGATGGAAATCAGCAGCAAAATCGTCAAAATCATTACTAGTATTTCTTTCTCTATACTAAATTCAAATTACTATAGAACTTCTTCGTATCCTTTGGTGTAATAAATTTGCATGTGGGTATTAAATACATCTACTTGTATACATGTATATACAGTTCGTGCTCGTCCTCGTTAACGTGATCAACATGTGCGTGTTACCATGCACAAAAAAACCATAAATATATCCTCAGATACCGTTTTCCTGTATGTAGACCTAGATAACATGCATGACTTGTATCGTAGGAATAAAACCAAAGTTCTGATCAATACAGTACTGAAAACGGGGTTAAATTTAAAAGAAAAATCAATATTGTAAATTGTGTGGATCTATGGCTTTCAGGCATCTTTTAACCATACACATGTACAAGCTACAGGACCATTTGCTTGAAAAATCGCAGTCGTCGAAATTAATGCAACAAAGTATGCACCCTTTAAAGTTTTATGTCGAGTGTGAGGCGTGAAAGTTATGGGCATAACACCTATACTCAGACTTGTGTATTGCATGATAGTTGAATATTCTGAATGGAATTTCACAACCAGTGCATGAGGGTGGGCTGTTCTGTATTTACATATATATATTTATTTTTGTAACCTGAAAATAAAATTAAATGTTCATAAATTTTACTTACTGCTATATGTAAGTGTTGCAGGATATTCATAGGAGAATATAGTAATATGCCTGCAGGCTATTTTCAAACATTAATAATTACCCTGGGTTTACAGTGCTATCGAGTCTTTGTGGGCTTGGCTGCCTTGGGTTTGGCAACTTTCTTGGCTTTAGGCTTCTTTTCGGTCTTGGGTTTGTCTCCAAGTTTGAAAGAGCCACTAGCGCCTGTGCCCTTGGCTTGCTTCAGAGCACCCTTTTTGACACCATTCTTCAGGGCCATCTTCAGGTGGGCGTTGATAGAGTTAACATCGTTGCCCACTTTGTAGTTGGCCATGATGTACTTAAGAATGGCCTGTCGGGATGAGCCACCCCGTTCTTTCAGAGATGCAACGGCAGCGCTGATCATGTCAATGTACTTGGGGTGGGCAGCAGGCACCTTAGGCTTTGCGGCCTTCTTCTTGACTGGGGACTTTGCTGGTGCGGCAGTATCGGCCATGGCTACTTACGGGTGTAAAACGTCGACTTACTTCTCAGGAACTGTGAACAGTGAAATAGTCAGTGAAATAGTCAGGTCACACGCACTTGCTGTTTTTGTTTACACCGTGCGCGGAACGCCTAGAAAACATCCAGTGTGTCGAGACGACTGTAATTTTGATCCTGCATGTGTGTTTCAATGTGGGTATTTGCATCCTTGCTGCAGCTTAAAGAAGGAACTTCATCCCAATATGTCATAAATCTGTCTATCACTCTATCTATTCACATTTTTAGATTGTTCTTATTGCAGTGTTCAAATTCAACAAATTAGGCCCCCAGACAGTCACGATTGAATTTCGCAAGTTAAATTGTTCACTTGAGAGGCAGAATTCAGTAACGATATCTAAATTTTTCTTAAAATACACATTTAAGAATGATGATTTGATTTTCCCGGCCTGTAATTATAATCAGTCCCCCCCTCAAACTACGAGAAACACCCAACTAAGGACTATGTACTGTACTACACAGTGTTATGCCTGTACTAAACTGGCGCTGTGTGACTATGACAATGACAAAAAGTTATCAATCAGCTGTAAAGTGTATAAGATTTTTGTAAAATAAAACGAGTTTTATACTTACCTGTCTCAATACATGCCTTATTGTGTGTACTGGCGAAGAGTAACCCCTTCAACAATGCAAAAAACAAAATACATTACCCATTACAGGTTATCTTCACAGGACATGAAAGCTGAGAGCATGAGAAAAGGTCTTCATTTATAAAGTGTATTTCAGGGGAAAGTTTGAGAGAAAGAAAAGAAATGCATTGTATGTTAAATAGAAATTCATTATATTAATAGTATTTATTATTTCTACGCAATTTGAAAATGTACAAGGATGATAAACATATCGGATATGTATATATTACGTTATGAAATAAATAAATATATGAATCCTTGGAACTAGTGTTTCACACGTTAGCGTATAAAAATGTCCTCTCGCTTAACATTTTGTTTTTTATGTGTGTGCATGTGCATTTGTTTGTTTCTCACATGGATGAGGATCAAGATTCATCACATTATTAAACCATGCTGGTTTTCAGAAATAGATGTTTTTGTTTCTTTTGAAAAAAAAATAACCATGTCAATGTTGTCGTACCTTGTGTTGGCTTTGGATGCAAATATAATAAAGTGAAGAAGAACCAAAAAGAAAAAAAGACAACTGTGAATTTATATATAAATTTATTGATGAAAGGGTCAAATGTTGAGGAAAAATCAGCATCTAATCACTTCAAGGAATATGAAGTTTATGACAAGAAGGATAACTCTTGCTTCCTTGTCAGAGTAGAATTGACCAGAAGAGTTGTGTGCAGAGTTGTATTTATCTATTCATTTTTTTTTTTATAGTTTCTTTAATCAACAAGTTTTAGAAAGCTGTAACGATAGCTAACCCTACGTGTTGTTTAATTTGCTGTGTGTACTGGATGCGTCTTTGTAGAATATCATATCCATTTTAACAATTAGGGGAGGGGGGGGATGTTTTCTCTCTCAACCTGGCCCCCTCTTTGAAAATCAGAAAGGAGACATGGCATAAAATGTAAATCAATTATATTCGGATTATAGGAACATAAAAAAATAATTACTGTTTTGTTTTCCCTACCCTGTGAACTAGTTACTGCAGGACTAGCTATGTTATGCCCCATTCCAGTAACATATATTTGTTGACAATTATATAATTAACAAAGAACTGTCAAGTTATTAACACACACGTTTCTTTTTACACGTCTGTTTAGAGGCATCTTTTCTAAGAATTTGGGTGGCCGTGAAAACGGCCGTTTGTTGTTGCTTCTTCAAAAGCAAATGCTCATAGGGGTATCTAACCACCGAATCCGTAGAGGGTACGTCCTTGTCTCTTCAGGGCATAGACAACGTCCATGGCTGTGACAGTCTTCCTCTTGGCGTGCTCTGTGTAGGTGACAGCATCACGAATGACATTCTCAAGGAAAACTTTCAGGACACCACGGGTTTCTTCGTAGATGAGTCCAGAGATACGTTTGACTCCACCTCTGCGTGCAAGACGACGGATGGCGGGTTTGGTAATACCCTGGATGTTATCTCTCAGGACCTTCCTGTGACGCTTAGCGCCCCCCTTTCCAAGACCTTTTCCTCCTTTACCACGTCCAGACATAGTTTAGCTCTCAGTAGATAATCTCCTGAAATATTCTAACACGACGGGATCACGGTATATATAGCAGTCACTACACGACGCGCTAGAAACTACAATGTCTTGAAAACTCGGCAAGTCCCGAAAGCACACTTGAAAGCCACAGCGCGATTGGTTTACGCTCTGCGCGCCTTACATATGTTTTTGTTTACATTTGTATACCCTTGAGCTGCTACTAAACCGTGTCACATATTTTTAAGCCATCATAATTTCAGCCTTTCCATATTTGTGGCTCAATATTTAGATATAATTCTATGTTTCGATTTAATATTTATTCATAGGAATTTTGTTACTTTTTCTTTGTTTGGTTGGTTTCTTGCTTTCTTTTTTATCTATTTCATTTTATTATTATTTTTTTTTTTTATCAGAGTATTACATTAAACCCAATAATCTGAATTAAATCTGACACCACTATATAAATATTTAACAAATGTATCATAAGGAAAAACAAACAAACAAAAATGAAATGAAATTTTATAGGTTTTTTATAATCAATGTATAAAGGGTTAAATCACAATTGTTGAATGGAGATCAATAAACTAACTTTGTCATAGTATTTCTCAATTTTCCTTTAAAAGCAGCATTCAATGTTTTATTGTTTGTACACACTCTCTCTCTCTCTCTCTCTCTCTCTCTCTCTCTCTATCCGAATAAGCAAGATGTATTCATATTTCTGCATAATGTGACTAATAAATACAATTAATCTGTCATTTGTACGTGAAATACACAAGAGACATACGAGTGTTTTTCTTCATTATCCCCTTCTTTTGATGAATCAGTGTTATCAGATGCATTTGTGTTATTTCTACACTGCTGAATGAATGTGTGTAAGGGTGTTTTTTGTTTGTTTGTTTTGTTTCGCGTGTGTGCGAGACACTCGCTTGTTCATTAACAATAATACGACTGCAAACTGTCGTAATTTTAGCCGGTATATTTCTGAGTACTTTCTTAAATACAATAAATAATGTTCATTCAATATTTCCCCAGTAATCCCCAGACCTTAAATTTCAGAGGTTTCTTATGTGAAAACCGAAGTAGATCTACCCTGTGTTTTATAATTTATATTTATTGTTACGTTTCTTTGGATTGCATGAAGGCATCTTTTCTAAAGATTTAGGTGGCCGTGAAAACGGCCGTTTGTGTTTGTCTGAGACAAGGATAGGCTTAGGCTCTCTCGCCACGGATACGTCTGGCAAGCTGGATATCCTTTTGGCATAATGGTCACTCTCTTGGCATGGATAGCACACAAGTTGGTATCCTCAAAAAGTCCGACAAGGTAGGCCTCGCTGGCTTCCTGGAGGGCCATGACGGCTGAGCTCTGGAAACGCAGATCGGTCTTGAAATCTTGAGCGATTTCACGGACAAGGCGCTGGAATGGGAGTTTCCTGATGAGCAATTCGGTGCTTTTCTGGTATCTCCTGATCTCACGGAGAGCAACAGTTCCTGGCCTGTATCTGTGAGGTTTCTTAACGCCACCGGTGGCTGGTGCGCTCTTACGGGCTGCCTTGGTAGCCAGCTGTTTTCGTGGGGCTTTGCCTCCTGTAGATTTTCTTGCAGTCTGCTTGGTACGTGCCATCTTCCCTGAATTCAGATAAAACTAGAGCCGAGCTCGTTGCAAAGCAACGAGTAGGTCTTCCGTCGGAGCTACGGACAGAGAGAAATGACCTTGAGTCAAGGTCATGTCACATTCTAATGATAAAGCAATCTCTTAAGGGTAGATATCATCTTATTATGTTTTACTATTAAAAAAGTGATAGTAAAGGAATGTTTGCGACCTTGACCTTGTCAAAATGACCTTGGGTCACACCATGACACAAGATGGTGATGAGCATACCCCATTTGTGTGCTACTGTATTGACAAATTCACACATATTTTTTTCAAACAATGCATCCAGTCAAAATATCTTATCCTAAATGACCTTGATTCAAGGCCATAACAAACTCTCCATGATTTAAGCCATACCTTTTTTTAGATAGGCCTTGTCACAGCTAATATACATGTGTAAAAAGTTATGGTCAATTTTAAGCAATGTTTAAATTTTGGAAAAGCCGGATAAACTTCAAAGTTCATGATATACTAGCATTTGATATGATTTTATCACAGGTTACGTACATGACATTGTGATGTTTGTGTAATATGAAAGCCCTATCTCTCCTCATTAAAAAAGTTATGATCAAGCCTCAAGGTCAAGTTGTCAAAAATCAGTGTATTTAGAAAAGAGTTGTCTTAGGTAATTCACAGGGATAAAATAAAAGCCCTATCTCTTCTCAGTCAAAAGGTATGAGTATTGTTAATGTTTTTGAAAAGCAGGTCAAACTTCAGGGTCAAAGGGTAAAAAATTAGTGAATTTTAAAAGGCGTTGTCACAATTAATACATTTTTATAAAATGGAAGCTTTCAAAAGCTATGGTCAATTTAAAGTAATGTTATTTTTTTTAAGTAGGTCAAGCTCCAAGATCAAGGTCACAGGGTCAAAAATCACAGTATATTTGAAAATCAGATGTCACAAATAATGCTCATGTGAAATATCAAAGTCCTATTTCAACTCATTCAATAGTTATTATCAAGTTTAAAGTTCTCGTGACAGATGGACAGACTGGCTGACGAATAAGGTTTAATGTTCCCTAAAAAATAAATACATGTAATTTGAACATGATAGATTGAGAAGTACGAATAATTAAAAAAATTACACAATAGAATATATTAGAATATAAATCAGGTTTCCCACATGAGATTTCCTTAAAGACTTATTAATACATATTATTCAAGAACATGCAATACATGTTCTTGGAGGTTCAAGACGCGGAGACCGGTCATTTCGATGAGATGTCTCGTTACGGGGTTGGTGGTGCCATCAAAGGATTTAATTCGCCTGATTCCACCTCTGTTTTTTTTTTTAAACGTCTGTCTTTGCGCTGCTAGTGATTTATATTGTTTAAACAAAATTTAATTTTATGAAAAGAATTATTTTTAATGCTTATTTTTGACATATGCTTAAGTTATTAACCTATCAAATTGAGTTTAAATAGAAAAAAGGAATTTGTCACTAAGTATTTATCTAAGGAATTAGTGTCAATCCTCTACATCAAAGAGCGTCTGACTTGTATGTATATGATATAAATTGCGTAAATGTGTTAATTGAAATTTGAGTGAATCCCGTATGTTGTATGAGAGAGTTTTTAGATCCGCCGTGGACTATCCCGGACGTGAACATTACATGTACTGGACATTCCGTCATCAAGAAAATATAGTTTTACTCTGGACTATTCTGAGCTACCGGGTGTGTGTGTCGGTGTGTGAGCTTTACAACTTGTCTTTGTTTTCTGTGACTTGATTTGATTTATTTTTCAAAAAACAAACTTTAACTTTTTATTGCTTGACTTTCGTTTAATAAATTTTCATCACAAGTTCACTTGTGTTAATTTAACCAAATATATTCTATTAAAATAATGATTCCATCTTCTTTGTTAACTTTAAATTGCTTGAAATATAGTGTAAAAATCCAGAATGAAAAAAATGAATGTTAGAAATGAAATTATTAAAAGTGTCAGAAAAGCATTGCAAAATTCCGGAAATCAAACGCAGTAAAAACTGTACCCCCCCCCCCTTACCCAAAGAAACTAATACATGTATACACTTCGATGCTCGAATGAACACTTTAATCGGCACAAATTTTAGAAATTAAAACGTTTATATATAGGAAAGTTTAGTGATGCATACTAATCTTTTTTTCATTTATTTGACGACCTGTGAATAAAAAAAAAGTCGCGTATGATTGTTGGTTAACATTATAATAGGTTATGGATTAATCATGGATTTCAACACCAGTCCTGACCTGTACGTACCTGAACAAACTAACCAACTGACATTCTTGACTCTGAAGGAAAACGTATCATTTGAGGGAAGGGGGGTTACGTATCGCGATGAGAGGAAATTTAATTATCTCTTTTAGTCCAATAAACACGAAAGAATGGCTTGGAATATTTGTATGCAACTACATGGCTTTCTCAGAAACAATTTTGAATTTGTTAAAAAAAATTTCTAATTATTCATTTTTTTCTCTCGTATTCTGAAATCTCGGAATGTATATATTTTGGGGGCTCTTCCGTATAAAACAGCATGTATTTAGTTACCATCATGTACCCGTAAAATCGTATCATAGTGATATTCTTTTTATTCGAGGAAATAAAAGGAATACATTCGGTACAATGCAATTATAAGTTATGTATCAATTCATGCAAATCTCCAAGTTGCTTCATTTTCGATTTTCATGAGAATTGGAAACGTCACTTCCACTTACAATTTACTGTGCAATGTTTATAGGTATTTGCTAATTTAAACAACATCGCAAATTTTTCTGATATAAAGCAGTTAGAATAACTTGATATAGGCCCGTATACATGTTACGATTGCAATTACTTCAAAGTGGAGGGGGAGACGGGGCCTAAAAAATCGTCGTACTACGTGTGTGCCTTTCCAATAATAGAATCATCCGCACAAATCAAAAACAAGTTGCAGTATTGATATCCCCAATTTTTTTAAATAATGAGACTATAATGGACTTCACAAGGGTAGAATTGAACATGTTAATGGTACATGTGCAATTAAAATTACTATCAAAATTGGCAGAGTTATCGATAGGTCATCCTGTGTCACCCTTCAGTGTAACCGATGAACTCGTCCATAGATACCTCAGCAGATGAGAAAAGCGCGCGTAAACGCAGCACCTTTTATTCATTCGTCAAAGAATAGAATCCGACATTCAAAACTTTTAAATCATGTTCAAGAAAACCTTAAAATTTGTGTATAGAAATATTCTTACGATTAGCGCAAATGACATGTTTTCTTGATCTTAAATCTAGGACTCTAGTAAAAATCAAAGAGCGGTAATGTTGACCTCACGAATGTATACAGTTCAATGCGCGATCGATAAACGGGTTTCATAACCATGTGATAACTGTACACACAAAACATGCACACTGTACACACGAAACTTTCAGGGTCCGAGGAAAATTCACGATGCATGAATTGAATGACAGTGAATTATCTTAAGCTTGAATTTTTTTTAAAATAAATAATGCTACATTGAATATTAATACTTAAAAGTATTTTTCCTCTCTCCCGTCTTGTTCTTCACACTAAACACAGGGAGAAAGTTGTCTCTGAATAATCTGTATGACATCCAGCTAGAGAATACGTTAAAAATCTTATTTCAACAAAGTTTAACATTCAATTTAGCTAGGTATATTATTCTTATCCAGTTAATTTCAGTTATACGTGTTATACGCGTACGCATATAGAATTCTTCTTCACTTGCCGTATAAAATCACTTACCTGTACATGGACTATAAAGTTTTCTGCTCATCTAATAAAACATGACTAGAACAAAATAACGTTTTCATGAGATCAATAAGATGCTAAAGAACCCATTTCAAATCGATAATCATATCGAAATATTTACCGTTTTTTAAGTTATAAAGCAAAAACTTTCGAGCGCCTTTGACCCCTAATTTGAGGGGCCAGCCCCTTTTTAATGATGTCAAATGATAGATCTTAAAATTATGCACAATATTTGTGAAACATGTCTTAACAAATTATTTTTAGTTTGAAAGATACATAAGGAAATAGATGTAAATTTTTGCGCTTTTAGGCATTCTTATTTTTGACCCCTATCTAGCACCGTTTTGAGCGCAGAAATCGAAAAAGAAAAACCGATGTGCACAACTTCAATTCTTCTAGTATTTAAATGCAGTAGACATTCTGCTCCAGCTTTTGTCGTTTCTGAGCCTTTGTCTGGAAACAAACAGCACCAAATTTTCAATTAAAGGGAAATAACTCAAAAGCGGAAGGGAATTTTTGAAATGTATGAAAACATTTAAATTGAGTTTTGTAACGTCCAAAAACTCTGAAAATTTGAGTGAAATCCGTTAAGAAATGAGCGAGTTACGAGGTCTCAAAGTTGGCGTCTAGGAAAAAAAAAAAAAAGAATAATAGGAATAATCTTAACCATCAGAATCAGTAGAAGGTCTTCCGCCTGAGCGGAAGACCTTAATGAATGACGAAGGACGAGTGTAGAATAGTTTTATACGGTTCCGTGGCTCGTGAATATTTTTTGATCAAGCTTCAAGATCAGCGCGCACGAAGTAAGGGTGTTTGTGATTGGTTCGGGATCTAGAAAGACACCTTGTGATTAGCCGCTTGTAGCGCGCTTCGATTGGTCTTAGCTGAAATCATTTCAATCCACCTTTTTGCACAGAATTTGTACTTTGTTAAAATCAATGTTTTGCTGTTTTAAAAAAGAATTTTAACAGACCCGCTGGCTGAAAAAAAAGAAAAGTACAGTCACAGTAATTAGGACAATAACCGTGATGACAGACATTCAGCACTCACTTAAAATATTAATTCTATTATTATTTTTAATTGTTATTAATTATGATATCACATATAAACTTTCCTTATTTATTTCTTAAACCTTGATTTTCATTTAAGGTGTTCATGTGCTTTATAGCCATGGGAATACATAAATATTGAATAAATGAAATAAACAAGAGTTTGATGGCTCTTTACTGGTTAGCTTTCTTGGAATCTTGATATTTTGTTTTCACTTCTGCTTTGTGTATTCTTTGTATCAGTTATCCTCTTTAGCTTAAGATACTTTATTAAAAGCATTTATTTAAAAGTATTGTCAAACTTAAGGTCCAAGACCTTAAACCTTGATTATATTTAGAAATAATATTTTGAAGTGTGTCATCTGTACCATGTAAATAAACATGCAAATAAATGAGGGTGTTTCCATTTCAGGCATCTTTCAACCATGTAAAAGCTACAGGCCATTTGCATGAAAATTCGCAGTTGTAGAAATTAATGCAACAAAGTATGCACCCATTCATGCCCAGTGTGAGACATGAAAGTTATGGCCATAACACCTATACTCTGACTTGTGTATTGCATGATAGTTGAATTCTGAATTTCACAACCAGTGCATGAGTGTTTCAACCATGTAAAAGCTACAGGCCATTTGCATGAAAATTTGCGGTTGTAGAAATTAATGCAACAAAGTATGCACCCATTCATGCCCAGTGTGAGACATGAAAGTTATGGCCATAACACCTATACTCTGACTTGTGTATTGCATGATAGTTGAATTCTGAATTTCACAACCAGTGCATGAGTGTGGGGGGTTCTGTACATACATATATATAATGTCATTGATTATATATTTATTTCTTTCACCTGAAAATAAAATGTTCATAAACTTTACTTACTGCTATATGTAAGTGTTTCAGGATATTAGAAGGTATAAGAGAATATCACACACACACGTTTCATTTACGACTGATATTGAGGCATCTTTTCTAAAAATGTGGGTAGCCCTGAAAAGGGCTTTTAATTTTTTTTTTTCTTTTTGGTTCGAGCAGACTGCTTATTTCTTGGCGGCTGCTTTCTTGGGAGTCTTGGTTTTCTTGGCTGCTGCCTTCTTGGGGGTCTTGGCCTTCTTGGGCTTGGCTGCTGCCTTCTTTGGTGACTTGGTGGCTGCCTTTTTCTTCGGGGACTTGGCTTTCTTGGGTCCGGCTGGTTTCTTGGCAGCTGCTGCCTTCTTCTTGGGTGTCTTGGCCTTCTTCTCTCCGGCTGGCTTCTTGGGCTTGGCGGCGGCCTTCTTGGGCTTGGCTGCCTTGGGTTTGGCGACTTTTTGGCTTTAGGCTTCTTTTCGGTCTTGGGTTTGTCTCCAAGTTTGAAAGAGCCACTAGCGCCTGTGCCCTTTGCTTGCTTCAGAGCACCCTTTTTGACACCATTCTTCAGGGCCATCTTCAGGTGAGCGTTGATGGAGTTAACATCGTTGCCTACTTTGTAGTTGGCCATGATGTACTTAAGAATGGCCTGTGACAGTAGCCATAAATTAAATGACATGAGATTAATTCAAAAGCCTTTTTTTTGTCGTGGTTTTTCTGATTATATTTCATGCAAAGGCAACATATAAGGAAAGGGGAACAAAAATTAAAAAAAGGAAAAGACGGGAAAATAAATTAACGAGATGATTTACATTTAAAAAAAGGTCCGATTTTAAAATTAATTCCCCAGTCAAACGGAAAACTTTTCTCCGTGAGCAGATGATATTCTATAACTAACACAGCATACATGCATGCAAATGTCTTGTTTTGTTTAATATCTTTTTTTTAATAATCTTTTTGGCCTTAAAAAAACACAAAGACAATATTTTTAGAAAGCGCAAAATATATGACACGATTTTTTTTTCCCCTTTTTAACCTGGGGTATATCGCCCAAAATTATAGTGTAGTCAGAAAAAAATTAAAAATTATTAAATTTTTTTAATTGTTTAAAACTCAAAATTCCATTATTTCAGATTTTCCCCCGTTAAAAAATTTTTTAAAATTTTCCCCTTTATCTTTGTTTTAAAATGTAGGGGAAAGGGGGGAAAAATTTCTTAAAATTTGCCCAAATTTTTCCCTTAAAAATTACACTAAATTTTTAAATTTTTTTTCAAGGGCAACGGGGTTTATGTAATGATGAAAATTGAGTACACCTGTTAAACTGTGTACTTTTGGATAGGGAACTTATAAAATTTTTGGCAATTTAAAGTTTTCTCGTTTGTATGTAAATTTTTTTTAAACAATATAGTCCATTCATAGATTTAAAATCATATATAGAATTTTAATTCCATTATGTGATGGCATGTATTTGTTTTTATTATAATAAAATTATTCAAGTTTCGTTTCTTGGCGTCTGATCTTAAGGCATCTTTTCAAAAAATTGGGTGGCCGTGAAAACGGCCGTTTGATATCAAAAGTACACAGACTTTTTTCTTGTGGCTGACTTTGGGGCTTCTTGGGGAGCAGCACGGCCTGGATGTTTGGGGGGACCCCCCTGGGCGATGGTCACGCCGGACAGGGGTTTTTTAAATTTCCCCGTCGTTGCGGATGGCCAGCTGCGGTGACGGGGGAGTTCTGGTCTTTTTGTTGTCGCGGGCGGCGTTCCTGCCACTCCAAGACTTCGGCGGCCAAATTTTAAAAAGGCGGGGGGGTCCGGGGCGCCGGGCTCCCCTCTCTCGGCGTAGTTCCCCTTCCTTTCAACAGACGGTGGATACACCCAGGGGAAAACTGCAGTCCCGCCGGGATATCGGCTCTTGGCCTTTCCCTTCACTTTGCCTCCTTTACCACGTCCTGCATCTTTGATCTGTTTTAATATTTAAAAGTAGTTCAAGCTCAAAATTTAAAAACAACAATAACTCTAAACACCCTTCGCCACCCCATTTTAAAACGCAGGCGGAAACTGCCCGCCAATATCGCAATCGTATTTTACACACTTTGTCGCTCGCCAAAATAGATGTTTCTCGAGGGGCCCTAAAGCACTTAGCCACGGTTATCCGCTGTCGTGATATATAAGCCGCAGGCGAATATTGAACTCATATTTTCGGTTATTTTTTCTAACCTGTAAACATGCCCCCCAAAGTGGATCAAAGGACTAAAAAGCAGTCACCAAGGCCAAGACCCAGAGAACTGGGGATAAGAAAAAGCGCAGGAAGAGGAGGGAAACCTCGCCATTTACATCTACAAGGTGACCCCCCCAGACACCGGGGTTTTCCGCAAGGCCATACATTATGAACTCTTTTGTCAATGACATCTTTGAAAGAAACGCTCGAGGCCTCCGTCTGGCTCCTCAAAAGCAAACTCACACCAGCGGGGAGGCCCCCGCCCGTCCCTCTCCTCTCCCCGGGGAATTGGCCCACGCGTATCGAGGGGAAACCAAAGGGCCTCACCAAATCCAAACAGTAAATAAAATAACCCTTATCCACTCAAACAAAACGGGCCCTTTGGGCCCCAAATTTTTCGAAAAGATTCCTTCTCTACAGTGTTAAAAAAATTGGTTGTTTACGAAATGTATTATATTTTTAATGAAAACTCGACTTAATAAATACATAGATTTTATTTTCTCTAAAATGCAAATTCTGTGTTTTATCGGGAAACCCAGAAACATTGGGAATTAAAGTGTTTTATTTTTTTAATTAGTTTTAGATACAACCTTTACTTGAAATGTTTCATTTAAATGGCAAATTTGTTTTTTAATTAAAACGGCAATGTACACAATAAATAAGGAAATATGTTGCTTCACCTATCTTCAGAAGAGGGGATAATACATAAAACATATTTGTAATAGATGTTTTTAAAAACGCCAAAAATAAGGTTTTAAAAATCTAATATGATGAGCAATCTGACACTCAAACTTCAAAAATACTGGATTACGAACATTATCTTTTTACCCTTTTTACTGAACATACATTAAGTATTACAGAAAATTTCCATAATTTTTTTTTTTTTTTTTTTTTTTTTTTTTTCTCTGTGATAACTCTTTGAAAGCTAGCGGAGTTGAAATCTTAATATATGCAAATCTCGTGCGCTCTGCACATCTCTGTGTTGACGCTAAAGGGGGCCAAAAATTTCTGTAAATCTCCGGGGGCCCTGTGTGTTTGACGGCAGTGGGCAGGACTATTTAAAAATGGCATGGGAGTAATTTGAATCTATGTTTTAAATTTTTTAAAATTAATCTACAAATTTTATTTCAAACGAAATGCAAAAGTAAGGAATCACTGTCTAGTCGAATAAAATGTAGGGACATCAACCAAAGTGGTAAAACATGGGATAATCTATGCAAAACTAGACAGTGATTTCTTAAAAATCAATCATGTTATATATATTGTGTTTAGTTTTTGAATGAATGAAAGGTTTTGATGCGAATTTTGCATTCAGTTCGCTCACCCTGTGCAATATTATAATTGTAAAATTTTTTTTTTTTTTTTTTAAATTTTTTATTTTTTTTCGTCTTTGAGAGGGATCTTTTCTAAAGTTTGGTGGCCGTAAAACGGCCGTTTGTTGTTGTGCTGCTAAGCTCAAGATGGCAGGGATGTCTAACCACCAATCCCTAAGAGTACGTCCTTGTCTTTTGGGCTAGACAACGTCCATGGCGGGGAGGTTTTTCTCTTGGCATGCTCCGTGTAAGTGACAGCTCGCGAATACGTTCTAAAGGGAAAAATTTTTCAGGACCCACGGGTCTCTTCATAGATGGTCCAGAGATAGTTTGACTCCACCTCTGCGTGCAAGACGGCGGATGCTGGGTTATGCCCTGGATGTTGTCTCTCAAGACTTTTCTGTGACCTTAGCGCCCCTTTCCAACCCCTTTCCTCCTTTTCCACGACCAGACATTGTTTCCTTAGATAAAACTGCTAAATGCGTGAACCCGAGAACCCGGGATATATAGCGCCAATTAACGACGCGCTAGAAAAAAAGGGTTTTTAAAAGTTCGGTAGTGCAATTTTACTCCCCAAGGCAGTCGTTGCCTCGTAATGATTGGTTTGTCTGTTCTTCCTCCCTTTTGGGTTTTTAAGCCTTGATTTGCATAATTACAGACAGTTTAAGTTCGTTATATATTATCATAATCTTTTTTTTTTTTTTTCTTTTCTCTTTTCCGAGTCAGTTAATGAAAAGTCCATTTATTATTATTATTATTATTTTAAGTTTTATATTTTAAACAAGCCAAAGCCGATAGTTCCTTTTTTTCTTTTTGATTTGATTTGAACATATTTTATTTTAACCAAAAGGAACGAAACAATTATTACAACTACAAGTTCTTCCCCCTGGTGTTGTAAATTGAACATTAGTAAATTTCAAATAATAACAATTTAAATTAAATTTACAGTAAAATTAATAAATTAAAATGTTAATTAAATCTTCCAGATTCATTGATAAATTTGTGAACTGCTAAAATATAAGACAGTTTATCATAAGATATATAAAGTGTCAGTACCCAAAAAGCAATTTGTTATTTAAATGGGTTCTCCACCTTAAAAGTGGTCAAAAAACTTATTTCTTCTTTTATTTTCTTTTACAAACAAAAAAAAATATGATAAACATCCTTTTTTTTTTCAATGATATTCCTTTTAAAAATTTTTTTTTTTTCTTTTTGGTTGTTTGGTTGTCCCCCCCTTTTAATTAAACTCAAGTAAATCAAAATGTTCATTTTAAAACCTTAAATATCTAACCCATATCACCAGACCAGGCTGAATATCCACTTGTATACATATATATGCAAAAAACGAACAGCACTGAGTAGACTAGATTATCTTCATTGTTTGCCATCGATTCTGGTTCCAAAAAACAAAATGCTTTTTTTGTATTTGGAACGAATCAAAAAATGAATGTCATTTTTTCTAATGTGTATTTTTTAAGTTAGGGAAAAAATTTTTATATATTTTCTATTTTTATGCAAGGCCTATTTTGGTAAAATTTATTGATCTATTCATTCGGTTAAAAAAAAAACCCACTTTTAAAAAATCTGTGTTTGAATGTTTTAAAAATTGTGTTTAAAAACCCCCCTGTAAAATTGTTGATAATGTTTATAAACCGTTATCATACTTTTGTGGCAATCATGTATGTAATGTAAACGCCTCATTTTTGATATAACTTTTAATTGATATTCCATTGAATGTAAGAATATAGATATATCGTATCAAAAATATCATAGTTAGTCCCCCGAACACATAGATTTATACTTTAAACACAGAAAAAAGAACTTTTTCTTGATGATAGGCCGTCATTGAAATATTGGATTATATGATAATAAGGTTGTATTTAAAATTAAAATCATATCGATAAAAATTTTTAACTGGCGTGTCTATGAATGTGTTTTTTTGCAAGTGAATTATATTGTGTAAAAGAATATACTTTTCTGGTGTGATGTTTTATGAAGGTATCTTTTCTGGGTTTGGTGGGGAAAACGGCCTTTTTTTTTTGTCTTAGACAAGATTGGGTTTTTAAGTCTTCCCGCATCGTTAGCAACTGAATGTCCTTGGGCATGATGGTCACTCTCTTGGTGATGAGTAACTCAGTGCTCTTTTGGTACCTCCTGATCTCACGGAGAGCGACAGTTCCTGGCCTGTATCTGTGTGGTTTCTTCACCCCACCGGTGGCCGGTGCACTCTTGCGGGCTGCCTTGGTAGCCAGCTGTTTTCGTGGGGCCTTGCCTCCAGTAGATTTTCTTGCGGTCTGCTTGGTACGTGCCATCTTCTCTGTGTTCAGATCAAATGAATGATTGGTACGCCGTGTCAGGTATAATTTTATACTGTTCTGTGACCTGCGGATCCGATCTTACATTGAAATCACCGCGCGTGTAGTAAGAATGTTTTTAATTGGTCCCTGTGTTATACAAGGCACCTTATGATTAGCTAAGCACAGCGTGTTTCGATTGGTCTTTGCTGAAATCATTTCGATCCACATTTTGCAAAGAATTTTGTGCTTCTTTTTAAAAATCACGGTATTATGACAGTTCAATGTTTTTATGACTTATTGGACAAGGTGTGCAGCTAAGATATCAAATGATAATTCAAATGATTGAAATAAAAGATATACTCTTCCGTGGTTTTTTATTTATTTATTTTTGTTTAATTTATCATTTTATTATATTTTATAATTATTTTATAATTATCATTTTGTTGTTGGATTACCTGCTTTTCCCCACAGAGCAGTAGTTTTCATCCTAAAAATGTCTCATTTAATGTATCAACAAACACAAACCTTTCTATTTTAATAAAATTAATGCTTATCAAAAAGGATTTTATTCATTAATATTAATTATTATTTTCTATCCTTTATCCAAGAATCAGTGTTTTATAAAAAGAGGTTAGACAGACTGTATATGTATTAATTTGAATATTTAATGAACTAGGTTTCACTTTGTGTGTGTGTGTGCGTCTTCTTTCTTTTCTTCCACGACTTTTAAAGATATAATCATATCCTGCACTTATAAG
>NW_026924873.1:0-24612 GCF_032062105.1 Saccostrea cuccullata
CTTTAGGGGCCCAAAAAAATTTTAAATTTTAAATTTCAAAAAAAATTTTTTCCTTAATTTGGATTTACTTTTTATTTAAATTTAATAATATTTAATTTATTTAACTCCAATAAAAGGTTTTTAAATTTTCTTTGGATTTACAAAAACCCGGGCCCAAAAAGGGGGAAAAAAAAGGGGACAAATCCCCAAAAAAGGGGAAAAAAAAAAAATTTTGAAAATTTTTTTTAAAAAAACCCAAAAAATTTTAAAAAAAAAAAGTTAAAAAAATTCAAAGTTTAAAAAAAATAAAAAAAATTTTCATTTTATTTTATTTTTTAAAAAAATTAAAAATTTTTTTTTTTTTAATTTTTTCTTTAAAAAAAAAAATTTTTTTTTTTTTAAAAATTCCCCCATTTTTTTTTTGGAAATTTTTTATTTAATTAAACTGAAAATTTTCCCTTTTTTAAATTTTTTAAAAAAAATTAAAGGTTTTGGGAAAATATTTTTTAAAAAATTTTGTTTAAAAATTTTTAAAAAAAACCCATTTTTTCCCAAAAAATTTTTTTTTTAAAAAATTTTTTTATTAAAAAAAGTAAAAATTGAATTTTAAGTCAAAATAATATAAAATTTTTTAAAAAAATTTTTTTTAAAAAAAATAAAAAAAAAAAAAAGGGGGGGAAAATTAAAAAAATTTTTAAAAATTTTAAAGGGTTAAAAAAAATTTGGGGGTTAAAAAATCCCTGAAAATTAAAAATTTTGAAAATTTTTTTATAAATTTTTAAAATTTTATTAAAAAAAAAAAAAGAAATTTTAATTTTTTTAAATTTTTTTATTCTTTCTAAAATTTTTTTAAAATTTTTAAATTTTCCCTTCCCAATTTTTTTGGGGGTTTTTTTGGGGTTTTTTTTTCCTTTAATTTATTTTTGTTTTCAAGGGGGGTTTTTATTTTAAATTTTTTTTTAAAAAAATTTTTTTACTTTAAACCCTTAAAAATTTTTTTTTGGGAAAATTTTAAACCCAAAATTTTATTTTTTTTTTTAAAAAAAAAAAAGGTTAAAAAATTAATTTTAAATTTTTTAAATTTGGGGAAACAAATTTTTTTTTTTTCAATTTGGCCCAAATTTTAAAGAAAACCTTTTTAGTTACAGTTTATTTTTAAAATTTTCAAACTGGTTTTTTCTTAAAAATTTTGGGGAATTTGGATCAAAAACCCTTTGGTTTTGGAAAAATTTTTTTCATGTTTCATTTTTTTAAAACAAAAAAAATAAAATTTTAAAAAAACAATTTCCCCTTTTGGGGGCCTAAAAATTTTTTTTTTTAAATTTAAAATTGAAATGTTCACTTTAAAATTTTAAAACAGTGTAGATTTAATAATTATAGTTCAAATTTCAAAGGATTTTTCAGAAAAATTAAAATTTCTTTTTCAGCCCTCCGAAGGATGTCGCGTGAATTTGCTTTACATTCTCATTTTAAATTTTTTCCTTATATTTGTTTCAAGGGATTTTTCGAAATTTAAAGTTACGGCTAAATATATTTGGTCATTTTACGTTTAAATCCATGCACCAGTGGCAAAATGATCGTTCGACATCTACATAACATACCAGTGACCCAAAAAATTTCACCTAATCAAAAAATAGTTTACGAAACTGGGGGAAAAAGTACGGAGCAAGAAATTAGAAAAAGTAAACAATATCCAAATTCTTTGGGAACATTAAGGGGTATTGTTCAATACAATTTTGAAATTAATAACAATAATAAGCTTTACTTCTTATGTTTTCTATATTGGCTTCGAAAAAGTTAAAAAAAAATTATAAAACAAATTCATTTTCAACTTTTTAAGATGGCTCGGTTGTTTAACAATGAGTCCATCATGGAAAAGGGGTTTTCTTTCTTTGAAATTTTTTTATATTTTCTTAGGCATTTTGCAACTTGGGACCTTGCCTTAAATTTAAATTTTTAAATAATTATAAGGTTTTGACCGACTTTCATTTTTCATCATAGGGGCCTGGATACAAGGGTGTTTAAAAGACATTCTGTGCATAAAATTTTTAAATTCATAAATTTTTTTAGAATGCAATACAATTTTAAAATACAGTAATTAAAAAAAATCCGAAAATCTATTTCGGGGAATTGTAATCTAAAAAAAATCAAATAATTTAAAGGTAAATAAACAAAACTTGGTATTTAAAAAATTTCAATTGTTAAAAAGAAGTTTAACAATGAATAAATAATAAAAGCTATATCCAACTTTGTTTACTGACTTTTTTTTAAACGACGGATTTGATTTTTTCGTATAAATTAATAATTTATTCTTTGAAACTAAGAAAATTTTTACATTTCCTCTCTTTTTGCAGTTTTCCTGTTTAGTGGTTGAGGGTTTTTTTATTAATAACTTTTAAAGTTGCCCTTAATTGATTTTTTTTTTTGGGGGGGGGGTATTTTTTTAACCATTTAATTTTAACTTGTATCTACAAGAAATAAATTGATGTGAATTTTGGTAAATGTCATAAAACCAACCTTTTACTTTAACGGAACCAAATAAATTGAGAAGTTTTCTGAAAAGTAATTAAATCTTTTTCCCGGTCAAGACAAAAGGGTTTAAAGGGCATTAAGTTTAGTCAAGGTGATTTGGGAAAAAGTTATAAAATTTAAAAAATTTTTACAGATGACCTTACCTAAGTTTAAGTCAGGTAAAAATTTGCACCAGTATGTTACATGTTTACATTTAGAATTTTTTAATTTGAGAACATCAAAACTAATATACTGCTTTTTGCATTTTGGGGCCCTGTATGGTCCGATTTATTTTGAAGGATAAAGGCAATCATTTACTTTTATTTGAATTTTCTTTTCTTGAGAACTAGAAAGTTTTAGCATTTAAAGTTTAGCCCAAACAGATTGCAGCACGTGCTGCTTTCAGAATTTTTTAAAACTGCTTAGATTTAATGAAAAATTTAAATTCAAATTTGCAGAAACAAAAATATTTAAATTGTTAGCATGGGGCCGCATGGCTGAGTCTTGCATTTACTTTATGTAATATAATTCTTATATTATATTTAAAGATTTCCTTTAAAGGAGGTTACATAATTGCATTCGGTCCGTGCGATGCACAGTCGGAAATCTTTTCCGAATCTCATAAAACCCAGTACCAAAAAGGTTTCCCAACAAGATTTAAAACTGGGACAAAAACCGGAGGAAATTGAAAAAAAACATATGTTCCAACTCTTTAACATATAGGCAATTTCAAAATTTATTTTTCAATACATATGGCTTTACCTTTGGTGTTTTATAATTTGGGCCCAAAAAGATTCAAAATTAATAAAACAGAAATTAATTTCACTACGTGTTTTAGAGGCCGGGGAAAAAAATCACAGAAAAATTTTTTTTTAAATTTTTTAATTTTAGATTTGAAACTATGTCTTTAATTTTATTTTTAATAAAATATAAGTTTTACACTTTATTTTTCATCATGGGGGTAGGGTTAAAAATGTTTAAAAGAATTCTTCCCATACCTTTTTTAAACCTAATTTTTTTATACAAATAAATTTTCAAAAGTCAGATTTTTTTTAAATAAAATCCTTTCTGGGATTGAATCTAAAAATCAATAAATTTAAATAATTTAAAAGGTGTTGTATAAATTTTCAAATCATAATGAATGCATAGACCCATTGGTTAAAAGTTTATAACTTGTATCGCATTAATTTTAAAGACTTTTAATTTTTTCATAATAATATTTATTTTTGAAACTAATTTATATTTTGATTTTGGTTTCGAATTTAAAACATTTATTTAGTTAAAAAGTTGATTAATTATTGTTTTTGGGGGGGGGGTATTTTTTCAACCATTAACTGGGTTTAACTGACTTATAAACTTGTTATTGTACTTTTAAACAAGGTTAAAAAATTTTATTTACTGAACCAATAAATTAAATTTTCTAGTCTTCTGATTCTTTTTATTGGGTCAGGAAATTAGCTTTCAATTCTGGTAGGGAGGTAAATTTTTTTTATAGGAAGTATGATTTAAATTAAGGTCAAGGTAAAGATTAGTTCAGTATTACTGTTAATTAGGTTTAATCTGCTAATAAATCTTACTTTTATATTTTCGCATGCATCACCTTATTACTTTGTTTGATTGTGGCCCTTATACTTTCATTTTTTAGTTTTGAGAAAAAGTTTCATTTAAATTTACCTAATTGAGACAGAGGTTTCTTTAAATTTTAATCATGCGTAATTCATTGGTATGTTAAATTTAAATTTGTAGAAACAAAAGATATTTAATTTAGTTTGCAACAAAGGATAGCTGTTCATTTGACAGCTCATGCTAACTCTATTTACCTTATTGTTTCAACATTTATCAAAATTAAAGTTAGCAATTTTAAATTATTTTCGGTTACACTTGGGCATTCACGCACGTGGCGAAATGACCCGTCCGCAATACTCTCCGACCTAAAATTACCTAGACAAGTTTACAGAACTGGAAAAATCCGGAAAAAAATCGAAAAATAAAAAAAGTAAATTTAAACAAAGGATGCTTGGTATTAAAATATTGTTTCAAATCAGTAGAATTGAATGCTACTAACGACATCCGAATAAATACATGTAAACATAGAAGGCTTATATACCAACCTTGTTCATCTTTACTTTAATTTCAAACACGACAGGATTTGTAATTAATTAAATAAATAATTTCTATATACTTTGGAAACTCACATAAAATATTTTAATACTCTTTCCTCGAGCTCTTTTCTGCAGTTTCCTTGAAATGTTATGTGGGTCCGAGGTGTAATTTGAGCTTTACAGCGATTCTCTACTTTATGTGGGGGGGGGGGGGGTTCTTTCTACCCTTGGGTTAAGGTCAAAGGTTAAGGTCGATTTCAAGTTCATAGGTCAAGGTCATTTTGGTAAATAGCTAATATCAACATTTTATTCAGGTTACTAGTGACCTTGACCTAAGTATCAAGGTCAAGGGTAAAAAGATCTGCTTCAGTATGTTACATGTCTTTACATTTATAAGTTCTTAATTCTGCATGAACATCAAAAGACTTAAGTATACTGTCGTTTAACGCATTGTGTGTGCGCGCATGTGCATGACGTCCTTGCATTTACTTTTGATGGTAGAATAATGTAGGCATTCATTATATCTATTCATATTCGAAATTTCACCCTGTATTATTGAGAACTAAGAAAGTTTTAGGCATTTAAACTTTTAGCCAATCAGATTGCAGCTAACGTGCATGTGCGTGCGTTCATGATTATTCTTATATATCATGCTGTAGATCTTCATAATGTATGACTATGTTCAAAATTTCAAAGGATTTTGTCAGAAAACAAAAAAGATATAAAGACTTTTGTTTCAACCAATCGGAACGAAGCGCACGTGCATGCGCGTGAGATCTTGCTATTTTGACCATGTCATCATGTCTATACTACTATTATATCCTTATATTATGAGTATCAAAGCATTTCATCAAAAATTTAAAAGGTTACGGCTATATCTATCATATTGGTCATTTCAAAAAGGGATTTTCCTTTAATCTGTTCAGATTTTTTTTAATATATTTCCTCTCTGGTCATTTTGACAACTCTGGTACCTGTGCCTAGTAAATTTTATATACTATGTAAATAAATATATACATGTAAAGGTTTTTGACCGGAACTATTCATTTTTTCCAATGCATAGGAGGCTACTTTCTGGGGTTTACAATAGATATTTATAAAGACATTCGTATCAGCTAATGTGACCAATATTCTTTAAGACCTTCTTATTAATATATTTTTCATGAATGCAAATACCTAATTTTTTTTTTTACGAAGGAGCGTACATGTATATTGATTTTGAATTTCTGGGGATTGCGTAATTCTAAAAAAAATCAATTAAATTTCAAAGGTTAAATAAACAAAGGATGCTTGGTATTAAAATATTGTTTCAAATCAGTAGAATTGAATGCTATTAACGACATCCGAATAAATACATGTAAACATAAAAGGCTTATATACCAACTTTGTTCATCTGTACTTTAATTTCAAACACGACAGGATTTGTAATTAATTAATTAATAATTTCTATATACTTTGGAAACTCACATCAAATATTTTAATACTCTTTTCTCGAGCTCTTTTCTGCAGTTTCCTTGAAATGTTATGTGGGTCCGAGGTGTAATTTGAGCTTTACAGCGATTCTCTACTTTGTGTGTGTGGGGGGGGGGGGGTTCTTTCTACCCTTGGGTTAAGGTCAAAGGTTAAGGATTTCAAGTTCATAGGTCAAGTAAATAAATCATATTTTAATACTCTTTCCTCAGTTCGATTTCAAGTTCATAGGTCAAGGTCATTTTGGTAAATAGCTAATATCAACATTTTATTCAGGTTACTAGTGACCTTGACCTAAGTATCAAGGTCAAGGGTAAAAAGATCTGCTTCAGTATGTTACATGTCTTTACATTTATAAGTTCTTAATTCTGCATGAACATCAAAAGACTTAAGTATACTGTCGTTTAACGCATTGTGTGTGCGCGCATGTGCATGACGTCCTTGCATTTACTTTTGATGGTAGAATAATGTAGGCATTCATTATATCTATTCATATTCGAAATTTCACCCTGTATTATTGAGAACTAAGAAAGTTTTAGGCATTTAAACTTTTAGCCAATCAGATTGCAGCTAACGTGCATGTGCGTGCGTTCATGATTATTCTTATATATCATGCTGTAGATCTTCATAATGTATGACTATGTTCAAAATTTCAAAGGATTTTGTCAGAAAACAAAAAAGATATAAAGACTTTTGTTTCAACCAATCGGAACGAAGCGCACGTGCATGCGCGTGAGATCTTGCTATTTTGACCATGTCATCATGTCTATACTACTATTATATCCTTATATTATGAGTTTCAAAGCATTTCATCAAAAATTTAAAAGGTTACGGCTATATCTATCATATTGGTCATTTCACGCGTTACACGTGTGCGCACATGCACGCACGTGCGCGCAAAATGACCTTCGTTCCGCACATCTACATAACATACCTAGTGACCCTAAAAAGGTTTCACCTAGATCGGATGAGTAGTTTACGAGAACACTCGCGGACAAAAAAAGTACCGGAGAAGAAAATTCAGAAAAAAAGTAAAAACAATATGTTCCCAAACTTCGTTTGGGGAACATAATAAGGAGACTAATTGTTCAGATTACAATTTTGATTTTAATTCAGGTAACAATATGAAGCCTTTTCACCTTCTTGAGTGTTTTCATATCATTGGGCTTCAAGAAAAGAAGTACAAAGCAAAACAATGAATAAAACAGCAAAATTCTAATTTTCTACTACCGTGTTTTTAAGATCGGGCTCGGAGTTGGTTTTATTCAATTTTAGTTCCATACATAGAAAAGGGATTTTCCTTTAATCTGTTCAGATTTTTTTTAAATATATTTCCTCTCTGGTCATTTTGACAACTCTGGTACCTGTGCCTAGTAAATTTTATATACTATGTAAATAAATATATACATGTAAAGGTTTTTGACCGGAACTATTCATTTTTTCCAGTGCATAGGAGGCTACTTTCTGGGGTTTACAATAGATATTTATAAAGACATTCGTATCAGCTAATGTGACCAATATTCTTTAAGACCTTCTTATTAATATATTTTTCATGAATGCATGCAAATACCTAATTTTTTTTTTTACGAAGGAGCGTACATGTATATTGATTTTGAATTTCGGGGGATTGCATAATTCTAAAAAAAAAAATTCAATTAAATTTCAAAGGTTAAATAAACAAAGGATGCTTGGTATTAAAATATTGTTTCAAATCAGTAGAATTGAATGCTATTAACGACATCCGAATAAATACATGTAAACATAGAAGGCTTATATACCAACTTTGTTCATCTTTACTTTAATTTCAAACACGACAGGATTTGTAATTAATTAAATAAATAATTTCTATATACTTTGGAAACTCACATAAAATATTTTAATACTCTTTCCTCGAGCTCTTTTCTGCAGTTTCCTTGAAATGTTATGTGGGTCCGAGGTGTAATTTGAGCTTTACAGCGATTCTCTACTTTGTGTGTGTGTGGGGGGGGGGTTCTTTCTACCCTTGGGTTAAGGTCAAAGGTTAAGGTCGATTTCAAGTTCATAGGTCAAGGTCATTTTGGTAAATAGCTAATATCAACATTTTATTCAGGTTACTAGTGACCTTGACCTAAGTATCAAGGTCAAGGGTAAAAAGATCTGCTTCAGTATGTTACATGTCTTTACATTTATAAGTTCTTAATTCTGCATGAACATCAAAAGACTTAAGTATACTGTCGTTTAACGCATTGTGTGTGCGCGCATGTGCATGACGTCCTTGCATTTACTTTTGATGGTAGAATAATGTAGGCATTCATTATATCTATTCATATTCGAAATTTCACCCTGTATTATTGAGAACTAAGAAAGTTTTAGGCATTTAAACTTTTAGCCAATCAGATTGCAGCTAACGTGCATGTGCGTGCGTTCATGATTATTCTTATATATCATGCTGTAGATCTTCATAATGTATGACTATGTTCAAAATTTCAAAGGATTTTGTCAGAAAACAAAAAAGATATAAAGACTTTTGTTTCAACCAATCGGAACGAAGCGCACGTGCATGCGCGTGAGATCTTGCTATTTTGACCATGTCATCATGTCTATACTACTATTATATCCTTATATTATGAGTTTCAAAGCATTTCATCAAAAATTTAAAAGGTTACGGCTATATCTATCATATTGGTCATTTCACGCGTTACACGTGTGCGCACATGCACGCACGTGCGCGCAAAATGACCTTCGTTCCGCACATCTACATAACATACCTAGTGACCCTAAAAAGGTTTCACCTAGATCGGATGAGTAGTTTACGAGAACACTCGCGGACAAAAAAAGTACCGGAGAAGAAAATTCAGAAAAAAAGTAAAAACAATATGTTCCCAAACTTCGTTTGGGGAACATAATAAGGAGACTAATTGTTCAGATTACAATTTTGATTTTAATTCAGGTAACAATATGAAGCCTTTTCACCTTCTTGAGTGTTTTCATATCATTGGGCTTCAAGAAAAGAAGTACAAAGCAAAACAATGAATAAAACAGCAAAATTCTAATTTTCGACTACCGTGTTTTTAAGATCGGGCTCGGAGTTGGTTTTATTCAATTTTAGTTCCATACATAGAAAAGGGATTTTCCTTTAATCTGTTCAGATTTTTTTTTTAATATATTAAATATATTCCTCTCTGGTCATTTTGACAACTCTGGTACCTGTGCCTAGTAAATTTTATATACTATGTAAATAAATATATACATGTAAAGGTTTTTGACCGGAACTATTCATTTTTTCCAATGCATAGGAGGCTACTTTCTGGGGTTTACAATAGATATTTATAAAGACATTCGTATCAGCTAATGTGACCAATATTCTTTAAGACCTTCTTATTAATATATTTTTCATGAATGCATGCAAATACCTAATTTTTTTTTTTTACGAAGGAGCGTACATGTATATTGATTTTGAATTTCTGGGGATTGCGTAATTCTAAAAAAAAATTTAATTAAATTTCAAAGGTTAAATAAACAAAGGATGCTTGGTATTAAAATATTGTTTCAAATCAGTAGAATTGAATGCTACTAACGACATCCGAATAAATACATGTAAACATAGAAGGCTTATATACCAACTTTGTTCATCTTTACTTTAATTTCAAACACGACAGGATTTGTAATTAATTAAATAAATAATTTCTATATACTTTGGAAACTCACATAAAATATTTTAATACTCTTTCCTCGAGCTCTTTTCTGCAGTTTCCTTGAAATGTTATGTGGGTCCGAGGTGTAATTTGGGCTATACAGCGATTCTCTACTTTGTGTGTGAGGGGGGGGGGGGGGGGTTCTTTCTACCCTTGGGTTAAGGTCAAAGGTTAAGGTCGATTTCAAGTTCATAGGTCAAGGTCATTTTGGTAAATAGCTAATATCAACATTTTATTCAGGTTACTAGTGACCTTGACCTAAGTATCAAGGTCAAGGGTAAAAAGATCTGCTTCAGTATGTTACATGTCTTTACATTTATAAGTTCTTAATTCTGCATGAACATCAAAAGACTTAAGTATACTGTCGTTTAACGCATTGTGTGTGCGCGCATGTGCATGACGTCCTTGCATTTACTTTTGATGGTAGAATAATGTAGGCATTCATTATATCTATTCATATTCGAAATTTCACCCTGTATTATTGAGAACTAAGAAAGTTTTAGGCATTTAAACTTTTAGCCAATCAGATTGCAGCTAACGTGCATGTGCGTGCGTTCATGATTATTCTTATATATCATGCTGTAGATCTTCATAATGTATGACTATGTTCAAAATTTCAAAGGATTTTGTCAGAAAACAAAAAAGATATAAAGACTTTTGTTTCAACCAATCGGAACGAAGCGCACGTGCATGCGCGTGAGATCTTGCTATTTTGACCATGTCATCATGTCTATACTACTATTATATCCTTATATTATGAGTTTCAAAGCATTTCATCAAAAATTTAAAAGGTTACGGCTATATCTATCATATTGGTCATTTCACGCGTTACACGTGTGCGCACATGCACGCACGTGCGCGCAAAATGACCTTCGTTCCGCACATCTACATAACATACCTAGTGACCCTAAAAAGGTTTCACCTAGATCGGATGAGTAGTTTACGAGAACACTCGCGGACAAAAAAAGTACCGGAGAAGAAAATTCAGAAAAAAAGTAAAAACAATATGTTCCCAAACTTCGTTTGGGGAACATAATAAGGAGACTAATTGTTCAGATTACAATTTTGATTTTAATTCAGGTAACAATATGAAGCCTTTTCACCTTCTTGAGTGTTTTCATATCATTGGGCTTCAAGAAAAGAAGTACAAAGCAAAACAATGAATAAAACAGCAAAATTCTAATTTTCTACTACCGTGTTTTTAAGATCGGGCTCGGAGTTGGTTTTCTTCAATTTTAGTTCCATACATAGAAAAGGGATTTTCCTTTAATCTGTTCAGATTTTTTTTAATATATTTCCTCTCTGGTCATTTTGACAACTCTGGTACCTGTGCCTAGTAAATTTTATATACTATGTAAATAAATATATACATGTAAAGGTTTTTGACCGGAACTATTCATTTTTTCCAATGCATAGGAGGCTACTTTCTGGGGTTTACAATAGATATTTATAAAGACATTCGTATCAGCTAATGTGACCAATATTCTTTAAGACCTTCTTATTAATATATTTTTCATGAATGCAAATACCTATTTTTTTTTTTTACGAAGGAGCGTACGTGTATATTGATTTTGAATTTCTGGGGATTGCGTAATTCTAAAAAAAAAAATCAATTAAATTTCAAAGGTTAAATAAACAAAGGATGCTTGGTATTAAAATATTGTTTCAAATCAGTAGAATTGAATGCTATTAACGACATCCGAATAAATACATGTAAACATAGAAGGCTTATATACCAACTTTGTTCATCTTTACTTTAATTTCAAACACGACAGGATTTGTAATTAATTAAATTAATAATTTCTATTTACTTTGGAAACTCACATCAAATATTTTAACACTCTTTCCTCGAGCTCTTTTCTGCAGTTTCCTTGAAATGTTATGTGGGTCCGAGGTGTAATTTGAGCTTTACAGCGATTCTCTACTTTGTGTGTGTGTGTGGGGGGGGGGGGGGTATTTTTACCCTTGGGTTGAGGTCAAAGGTTAAGGTCGATTTCAAGTTCATAGGTCAAGGTCATTTTGGTAAATAGCTAATATCAACATTTTATTCAGGTTACTAGTGACCTTGACCTAAGTATCAAGGTCAAGGGTAAAAAGATCTGCTTCAGTATGTTACATGTCTTTACATTTATAAGTTCTTAATTCTGCATGAACATCAAAAGACTTAAGTATACTGTCGTTTAACGCATTGTGTGTGCGCGCATGTGCATGACGTCCTTGCATTTACTTTTGATGGTAGAATAATGTAGGCATTCATTATATCTATTCATATTCGAAATTTCACCCTGTATTATTGAGAACTAAGAAAGTTTTAGGCATTTAAACTTTTAGCCAATCAGATTGCAGCTAACGTGCATGTGCGTGCGTTCATGATTATTCTTATATATCATGCTGTAGATCTTCATAATGTATGACTATGTTCAAAATTTCAAAGGATTTTGTCAGAAAACAAAAAAGATATAAAGACTTTTGTTTCAACCAATCGGAACGAAGCGCACGTGCATGCGCGTGAGATCTTGCTATTTTGACCATGTCATCATGTCTATACTACTATTATATCCTTATATTATGAGTTTCAAAGCATTTCATCAAAAATTTAAAAGGTTACGGCTATATCTATCATATTGGTCATTTCACGCGTTACACGTGTGCGCACATGCACGCACGTGCGCGCAAAATGACCTTCGTTCCGCACATCTACATAACATACCTAGTGACCCTAAAAAGGTTTCACCTAGATCGGATGAGTAGTTTACGAGAACACTCGCGGACAAAAAAAGTACCGGAGAAGAAAATTCAGAAAAAAAGTAAAAACAATATGTTCCCAAACTTCGTTTGGGGAACATAATAAGGAGACTAATTGTTCAGATTACAATTTTGATTTTAATTCAGGTAACAATATGAAGCCTTTTCACCTTCTTGAGTGTTTTCATATCATTGGGCTTCAAGAAAAGAAGTACAAAGCAAAACAATGAATAAAACAGCAAAATTCTAATTTTCTACTACCGTGTTTTTAAGATCGGGCTCGGAGTTGGTTTTATTCAATTTTAGTTCCATACATAGAAAAGGGATTTTCCTTTAATCTGTTCAGATTTTTTTAAATATATTTCCTCTCTGGTCATTTTGACAACTCTGGTACCTGTGCCTAGTAAATTTTATATACTATGTAAATAAATATATACATGTAAAGGTTTTTGACCGGAACTATTCATTTTTTCCAATGCATAGGAGGCTACTTTCTGGGGTTTACAATAGATATTTATAAAGACATTCGTATCAGCTAATGTGACCAATATTCTTTAAGACCTTCTTATTAATATATTTTTCATGAATGCAAATACCTGATATTTTTTTTTTTACGAAGGAGCGTACATGTATATTGATTTTGAATTTCTGGGGATTGCGTAATTCTAAAAAAAAAATCAATTAAATTTCAAAGGTTAAATAAACAAAGGATGCTTGGTATTAAAATATTGTTTCAAATCAGTAGAATTGAATGCTATTAACGACATCCGAATAAATACATGTAAACATAGAAGGCTTATATACCAACTTTGTTCATCTGTACTTTAATTTCAAACACGACAGGATTTGTAATTAATTAAATTAATAATTTCTATATACTTTGGAAACTCACATCAAATATTTTAATACTCTTTCCTCGAGCTCTTTTCTGCAGTTTCCTTGAAATGTTATGTGGGTCCGAGGTGTAATTTGAGCTTTACAGCGATTCTCTACTTGTGTGTGTGGGTGGGGGGGGGGGGGGGTTCTTTGTACCCTTGGGTTAAGGTCAAAGGTTAAGGTCGATTTCAAGTTCATAGGTCAAGGTCATTTTGGTAAATAGCTAATATCAACATTTTATTCAGGTTACTAGTGACCTTGACCTAAGTATCAAGGTCAAGGGTAAAAAGATCTGCTTCAGTATGTTACATGTCTTTACATTTATAAGTTCTTAATTCTGCATGAACATCAAAAGACTTAAGTATACTGTCGTTTAACGCATTGTGTGTGCGCGCATGTGCATGACGTCCTTGCATTTACTTTTGATGGTAGAATAATGTAGGCATTCATTATATCTATTCATATTCGAAATTTCACCCTGTATTATTGAGAACTAAGAAAGTTTTAGGCATTTAAACTTTTAGCCAATCAGATTGCAGCTAACGTGCATGTGCGTGCGTTCATGATTATTCTTATATATCATGCTGTAGATCTTCATAATGTATGACTATGTTCAAAATTTCAAAGGATTTTGTCAGAAAACAAAAAAGATATAAAGACTTTTGTTTCAACCAATCGGAACGAAGCGCACGTGCATGCGCGTGAGATCTTGCTATTTTGACCATGTCATCATGTCTATACTACTATTATATCCTTATATTATGAGTTTCAAAGCATTTCATCAAAAATTTAAAAGGTTACGGCTATATCTATCATATTGGTCATTTCACGCGTTACACGTGTGCGCACATGCACGCACGTGCGCGCAAAATGACCTTCGTTCCGCACATCTACATAACATACCTAGTGACCCTAAAAAGGTTTCACCTAGATCGGATGAGTAGTTTACGAGAACACTCGCGGACAAAAAAAGTACCGGAGAAGAAAATTCAGAAAAAAAGTAAAAACAATATGTTCCCAAACTTCGTTTGGGGAACATAATAAGGAGACTAATTGTTCAGATTACAATTTTGATTTTAATTCAGGTAACAATATGAAGCCTTTTCACCTTCTTGAGTGTTTTCATATCATTGGGCTTCAAGAAAAGAAGTACAAAGCAAAACAATGAATAAAACAGCAAAATTCTAATTTTCTACTACCGTGTTTTTAAGATCGGGCTCGGAGTTGGTTTTATTCAATTTTAGTTCCATACATAGAAAAGGGATTTTCCTTTAATCTGTTCAGATTTTTTTAAATATATTTCCTCTCTGGTCATTTTGACAACTCTGGTACCTGTGCCTAGTAAATTTTATATACTATGTAAATAAATATATACATGTAAAGGTTTTTGACCGGAACTATTCATTTTTTCCAATGCATAGGAGGCTACTTTCTGGGGTTTACAATAGATATTTATAAAGACATTCGTATCAGCTAATGTGACCAATATTCTTTAAGACCTTCTTATTAATATATTTTTCATGAATGCATGCAAATACCTAATTTTTTTTTTACGAAGGAGCGTACATGTATATTGATTTTGAATTTCTGGGGATTGCGTAATTCTAAAAAAAAATCAATTAAATTTCAAAGGTTAAATAAACAAAGGATGCTTGGTATTAAAATATTGTTTCAAATCAGTAGAATTGAATGCTATTAACGACATCCGAATAAATACATGTAAACATAGAAGGCTTATATACCAACTTTGTTCATCTGTTACTTTAATTTCAAACACGACAGGATTTGTAATTAATTAAATTAATAATTTCTATATACTTTGGAAACTCACATCAAATATTTTAATACTCTTTCCTCGAGCTCTTTTCTGCAGTTTCCTTGAAATGTTATGTGGGTCCGAGGTGTAATTTGAGCTTTACAGCGATTCTCTACTTTGGGTGTGTGTGGGGGGGGGGGGTTCTTTCTACCCTTGGGTTAAGGTCAAAGGTTAAGGTCGATTTCAAGTTCATAGGTCAAGGTCATTTTGGTAAATAGCTAATATCAACATTTTATTCAGGTTACTAGTGACCTTGACCTAAGTATCAAGGTCAAGGGTAAAAAGATCTGCTTCAGTATGTTACATGTCTTTACATTTATAAGTTCTTAATTCTGCATGAACATCAAAAGACTTAAGTATACTGTCGTTTAACGCATTGTGTGTGCGCGCATGTGCATGACGTCCTTGCATTTACTTTTGATGGTAGAATAATGTAGGCATTCATTATATCTATTCATATTCGAAATTTCACCCTGTATTATTGAGAACTAAGAAAGTTTTAGGCATTTAAACTTTTAGCCAATCAGATTGCAGCTAACGTGCATGTGCGTGCGTTCATGATTATTCTTATATATCATGCTGTAGATCTTCATAATGTATGACTATGTTCAAAATTTCAAAGGATTTTGTCAGAAAACAAAAAAGATATAAAGACTTTTGTTTCAACCAATCGGAACGAAGCGCACGTGCATGCGCGTGAGATCTTGCTATTTTGACCATGTCATCATGTCTATACTACTATTATATCCTTATATTATGAGTTTCAAAGCATTTCATCAAAAATTTAAAAGGTTACGGCTATATCTATCATATTGGTCATTTCACGCGTTACACGTGTGTGCGCACATGCACGCACGTGCGCGCAAAATGACCTTCGTTCCGCACATCTACATAACATACCTAGTGACCCTAAAAAGGTTTCACCTAGATCGGATGAGTAGTTTACGAGAACACTCGCGGACAAAAAAAGTACCGGAGAAGAAAATTCAGAAAAAAAGTAAAAACAATATGTTCCCAAACTTCGTTTGGGGAACATAATAAGGAGACTAATTGTTCAGATTACAATTTTGATTTTAATTCAGGTAACAATATGAAGCCTTTTCACCTTCTTGAGTGTTTTCATATCATTGGGCTTCAAGAAAAGAAGTACAAAGCAAAACAATGAATAAAACAGCAAAATTCTAATTTTCTACTACCGTGTTTTTAAGATCGGGCTCGGAGTTGGTTTTATTCAATTTTAGTTCCATACATAGAAAAGGGATTTTCCTTTAATCTGTTCAGATTTTTTTAAATATATTTCCTCTCTGGTCATTTTGACAACTCTGGTACCTGTGCCTAGTAAATTTTATATACTATGTAAATAAATATATACATGTAAAGGTTTTTGACCGGAACTATTCATTTTTTCCAAATTGAATGCATAGGAGGCTACTTTCTGGGGTTTACAATAGATATTTATAAAGACATTCGTATCAGCTAATGTGACCAATATTCTTTAAGACCTTCTTATTAATATATTTTTCATGAATGCAAATACCTATTTTTTTTTTACGAAGGAGCGTACGTGTATATTGATTTTGAATTTCTGGGGATTGCGTAATTCTAAAAAAAAAATCAATTAAATTTCAAAGGTTAAATAAACAAAGGATGCTTGGTATTAAAATATTGTTTCAAATCAGTAGAATTGAATGCTATTAACGACATCCGAATAAATACATGTAAACATAGAAGGCTTATATACCAACTTTGTTCATCTGTACTTTAATTTCAAACACGACAGGATTTGTAATTAATTAAATTAATAATTTCTATATACTTTGGAAACTCACATCAAATATTTTAATACTCTTTCCTCGAGCTCTTTTCTGCAGTTTCCTTGAAATGTTATGTGGGTCCGAGGTGTAATTTTAGCTTTACAGCGATTCTCTACTTTGTTTGAGGGGGGGTCTTTCTACCCTTGGGTTAAGGTCAAAGGTTAAGGTCGATTTCAAGTTCATAGGTCAAGGTCATTTTGGTAAATAGCTAATATCAACATTTTATTCAGGTTACTAGTGACCTTGACCTAAGTATCAAGGTCAAGGGTAAAAAGATCTGCTTCAGTATGTTACATGTCCTTACATTTATAAGTTCTTAATTCTGCATGAACATCAAAAGACTTAAGTATACTGTCGTTTAACGCATTGTGTGTGCGCGCATGTGCATGACGTCCTTGCATTTACTTTTGATGGTAGAATAATGTAGGCATTCATTATATCTATTCATATTCGAAATTTCACCCTGTATTATTGAGAACTAAGAAAGTTTTAGGCATTTAAACTTTTAGCCAATCAGATTGCAGCTAACGTGCATGTGCGTGCGTTCATGATTATTCTTATATATCATGCTGTAGATCTTCATAATGTATGACTATGTTCAAAATTTCAAAGGATTTTGTCAGAAAACAAAAAAGATATAAAGACTTTTGTTTCAACCAATCGGAACGAAGCGCACGTGCATGCGCGTGAGATCTTGCTATTTTGACCATGTCATCATGTCTATACTACTATTATATCCTTATATTATGAGTTTCAAAGCATTTCATCAAAAATTTAAAAGGTTACGGCTATATCTATCATATTGGTCATTTCACGCGTTACACGTGTGCGCACATGCACGCACGTGCGCGCAAAATGACCTTCGTTCCGCACATCTACATAACATACCTAGTGACCCTAAAAAGGTTTCACCTAGATCGGATGAGTAGTTTACGAGAACACTCGCGGACAAAAAAAGTACCGGAGAAGAAAATTCAGAAAAAAAGTAAAAACAATATGTTCCCAAACTTCGTTTGGGGAACATAATAAGGAGACTAATTGTTCAGATTACAATTTTGATTTTAATTCAGGTAACAATATGAAGCCTTTTCACCTTCTTGAGTGTTTTCATATCATTGGGCTTCAAGAAAAGAAGTACAAAGTAAAACAATGAATAAAACAGCAAAATTCCAATTTTCTACTACCGTGTTTTTAAGATCGGGCTCGGAGTTGGTTTTATTCAATTTTAGTTCCATACATAGAAAAGGGATTTTCCTTTAATCTGTTCAGATTTTTTTTAAATATATTTCCTCTCTGGTCATTTTGACAACTCTGGTACCTGTGCCTAGTAAATTTTATATACTATGTAAATAAATATATACATGTAAAGGTTTTTGACCGGAACTATTCATTTTTTCCAAATTGAATGCATAGGAGGCTACTTTCTGGGGTTTACAATAGATATTTATAAAGACATTCGTATCAGCTAATGTGACCAATATTCTGTAAGACCTTCTTATTAATATATTTTTCATGAATGCAAATACCTGATATTTTTTTTTACGAAGGAGCGTACATGTATATTGATTTTGAATTTCTGGGGATTGCGTAATTCTAAAAAAAAAATCAATTAAATTTCAAAGGTTAAATAAACAAAGGATGCTTGGTATTAAAATATTGTTTCAAATCAGTAGAACTGAATGCTATTAACGACATCCGAATAAATACATGTACATGTAAACATAGAAGGCTTATATACCAACTTTGTTCATCTGTACTTTAATTTCAAACACGACAGGATTTGTAATTAATTAATTTAATAATTTCTATTTACTTTGGAAACTCACATCAAATATTTTAATACTCTTTCCTCGAGCTCTTTTCTGCAGTTTCCTTGAAATGTTATGTGGGTCCGAGGTGTAATTTGAGCTTTACAGCGATTCTCTACTTTGTGTGAGGGGGGGGGGGGGTCTTTCTACCCTTGGGTTAAGGTCAAAGGTTAAGGTCGATTTCAAGTTCATAGGTCAAGGTCATCATTTGATTCAGGTTACTAGTGACCTTGACCTAAGTATCAAGGTCAAGGGTAAAAAGATCTGCTTTAGTATGTTACATGTCTTTACATTATTTTATAAGTTCTTAATTCTGCATGAACATCAAAAGACTTAAGTATACTGTCGTTTAACGCATTGTGTGTGCGCGCATGTGCATGACGTCCTTGCATTTACTTTTGATGGTAGAATAATGTAGGCATTCATTATATCTATTCATATTCGAAATTTCACCCTGTATTATTGAGAACTAAGAAAGTTTTAGGCATTTAAACTTTTAGCCAATCAGATTGCAGCTAACGTGCATGTGCGTGCGTTCATGATTATTCTTATATATCATGCTGTAGATCTTCATAATGTATGACTATGTTCAAAATTTCAAAGGATTTTGTCAGAAAACAAAAAAGATATAAAGACTTTTGTTTCAACCAATCGGAACGAAGCGCACGTGCATGCGCGTGAGATCTTGCTATTTTGACCATGTCATCGTGTCTATTCTACTATTATATCCTTATATTATGAGTTTCAAAGCATTTCATCAAAAATTTAAAAGGTTACGGCTATATCTATCATATTGGTCATTTCACGCGTTACACGTGTGCGTACATGCACGCACGTGCGCGCAAAATGACCTTCGTTCCGCACATCTACATAACATACCTAGTGACCCTAAAAAGGTTTCACCTAGATCGGATGAGTAGTTTACGAGAACACTCGCGGACAAAAAAAGTACCGGAGAAGAAAATTCAGAAAAAAAGTAAAAACAATATGTTCCCAAACTTCGTTTGGGGAACATAATAATAAGAAACAGAGTAAAAACAATATGTTCCCAAACTCCGTTTGGGGAACATAATAATAACAATATGTTCCCAAACTCCGTTTGGGGAACATAATAATAACAATATGTTCCCAAACTCCGTTTGGGGAACATAATAAGAAACCGAGTAAAAACAATATGTTCCCAAACTCCGTTTGGGGAACATAATAATCAGGCATTCTATTAAATTTCTGGCATAGTCACAAGCATTCTGCCTAGCTCATGCTGTTGTTTGCATGAGACAACAATTGTGGATAACACAGTATACGAGTAATGTAAACAAAATATAATGATTAGCACAGCTACATGTCTATGGTATAAATACATGTCTATATAAATACCTGATTTCGGATAGATAACCAGTAAAACGTCGTCTTCCCTACAAGGCAGGTCCCTGATTTCTTCAAACCTTTCTTTTGCATCTTTTACGAGGGGAGGAAATGGCGGTAATGCCATTCCGTCAAAAATAATAGGCTTTTTCGGTTTACCATCGCCATTTTGCTCCATGTCTTCGTATTGAATGTTGACTATTTAAATAAACGCGCACATATCGTTCTACTTTCTGACCTCATTCCTTTACACGTTCTATATTTAGGAATTGTATCTACTCATCAGAAAAACCAGTGCCACTTTAATTTCAAATTCATAAGTCATGCAAACGTATGATTAATTGATAATTCTACACTAATTAATAGGATAGATGACAATTTTTACTTTATAGAATCTAACAGAATTAAATTAAAACTTGTTTATAAGAGTATACTTCCTTAACTTTATAAATTGTTTGCCAGGAGGGCATGAATAGGGCGATATGATGCCCCTTTTTAAAACCTCTTCTAATTAAATTAGAAAATATTTATGGAAACATGAAAAAGGTCGGTTGCCTCTCCGGCCCTTTTTGTAGTATACATGTAGTCAGATCTTTCAATGTTAATTATTCAAAAAAAAAAATAAATGTCAAAAAAGTTTGAACATTATGTTCCCATTCTCCGAAATAGGGAATTTGTCGAGTTTTGACTCTTTTCGATATAAATGAAAAAGAAGAGCTCGGTATTCCTATCATTTATGATTGCCTATGTAAAAAAAAAAAATAAAATATTTTTTCAATGTGTAATCTGCAACAGGTCAGCAATGAAAAGTTCTCACGAATTAGTATCTAAATGAAGCGTAATTATATTAGTTCTAAGAGAACAAAAGTAATAAAAAAGGGCATTTTTGTAACTTGCATTGTATGAATGAAGGTACGTACATATATATGATTCTGGTTCTTCATTAAAGTGAACCATCGGAGGGATTAAATCTCTCTGTATTTTATTCATATTTTCAAGCTAAATAGTCTGCATTCCATGCTAACAAAAGGAGGACGTTTATAAACTTTTAGGGCAGGGGCCTTATAGAAAATAAATACTGCGTTGGAACAAGTATTCACTTTTCATGACCACTTACATATTAACATACATTTAACAACTATTTGTGCATATATCAAAAAGTTATTCGTGTATTTCAAGTACGCCTTGAAAATTATACTTTTATTCTTTCAATTAAAATAATTTACAGGTACAATTTAAAGATATTTGTAATATCAGTATGCCCGATAAAACGTTTTCAAGACTTTATTAGCTCACCTGAGCCGAAGGCTCAAGTGAGCTTTTCTGATCAAAATTTGTCCGTTGTCTGTCGTCGTCGTCGACGTCGGCGTAAACTTTTCACATTTTCATCTTCTTCTCAAGAACCACTGGGCCAATTTCAACCAAACTTGGCACAAAGTATCCTTGGGTGAAGGGGAATCAAGTTTGTTCAAATGAAGGGCCACGCCCCCTTCCAAGGGGAGATAATTATGAATTTGTGAAAAATTTATGGCATTTTTTAAAAATCTTCTTCTCCAGAACCGCTGGGCCAGGAAAGATGAAACTCATGTGGAATCATCCTCAGGTAGTGTAGATTCAAGTTTGTTCAAATCATGACCCCCGGGGCTAGGGTGGGGCCAAAATGGCCGACCCAAGTTTTACATAGGAATATATAGGAAAAATCTTTAAAAATCTTCTTCTCAAGAATCACTAGGAAAGGAAAGATGAAACTCATGTGGAATCATCCTCAGGTAGTGTAGATTCAAGTTTGTTCAAATCATGACCCCTGAGGCAAGGGTGGGGCCAAAAATGACCGACCCAAGTTTTACATAGGAATATATAGGAAAAATCTTTAAAAATCTTCTTCTCCAGTACCACTGGGCCAGGAAAGATGAAACTCATGTGGAATCATCCTCAGGTAGTGTGGATTCAAGTTTGTTCAAATCATGACCCCCGGGGCTAGGGTGGGGCAAAAATGGCCGACCCAAGTTTTACATAGGAATATATAGGAAAAATCTTTAAAAATCTTTTTCTCCAGAACCACTGGGCCAGGAAAGATGAAACTCATGTGGAATTATCCTCAGGTAGTGTGGATTCAAGTTTGTTCAAATCATGACCCCCGGGGCTAGGGTGGGGCCAAAATGGCCGACCCAAGTTTTACATAGGAATATATAGGAAAAATCTTTAAAAATCTTCTTCTCAAGAACCACTGGGCCAGGAGAGATGAAACTCATGTGGAATCATCCTCAGGTAGTGTAGATTCAAGTTTGTTCAAATCATGACCCCCGGGGCTAGGGTGGGGCCAAAATGGCCGACCCAAGTTTTACATAGGGAAACCTTTTAAAATCTTCTTTTCAAGTACTTCAAAGCTATGATTTGTGATATTTATATGGGATCATCCTCAGGTAGTGTAGATTCTAGTTTGTTCAAATGATGAATGCCTGGAGGGGGGTGGTGGAGTAAATTCAAGCCTGATGTGCTCAGGTGAGCGCTGTGGCCCCTGGGCCTCTTGTTCTTAAATGCAATTATATGATTAACCAAGTTTGCTATATAGATGACTTGATAAGTCATTATATATACTTTAATAAATTTAGAGATTTGATAATACTTGTAGCTTGCTTTCTATTTTTTCTACCTTAACAATTAATAAATAAAAAAAATAAATGAAAAAATTGGTCAAATCTACTAAATCAGTCACATCTTTTGATAGCTCATTTCTTTTATTCTGCATTAATTATGTAATACTTTAAACTATTTTTTAATATACATCTTAGGAAACACAACTGCATTCTTATTTAAAATACCTATGTCCTAATTTATGTTCTAGATCTAGTAATAGATCTAAAACATGTCTTGCTATTTTACTCTCAAGTCAGCATTCAAATTAAAAACATCCAGATGAAACTTTTATCAATTCTGTTATCAGATATCATCGAGCAGAAGTAAATGAAAAAAAAAATCGGCAGACATTTACTATATAGTATGCAATGAATTTTTTTAAAGTAAATTTATCTTTAAAAAATTTAACAAATCTTATGTTTCCATTGATATTTCATTATATTTTATTCAGGTAATGTTAAAATACATGACAATTACGTAAATTTACTTCACATATGAACCTGGTACAGAAAAATAACTCAATAAAAACTTTTTTCTTTTGGTTTGTGGATACTTATTTATAGATTGTAGTATATTCTTGTAAACTTGTACTCTGAATCTACGGAAAAGTAGCAGAACAAGGAATCCCTTATATCTGAATTAAAAAAAAAACGAATAAGTTTGCTTAATCTATTAAAGAATAAAATATACTATCATTCGACAATGCTATATTATTCAGCATGAAAAATCTTTTTGCGCTTTTTCTACTCATACTGAAGTTGAACATTGAAGTCCTTCATTTTCTCCTGGAATATTGTATCAAAGTGTTCATTCATGGAAACTGTAAAATGATTTTTCCAATCTCCGATTTCTCCTGTAAAATAAAGAGATGATCAAAGTATAGAAACAGAAATATAAACCTAATCAAAATATAAATCTCAAAATTTAATTTATTTGCTATTACATATATTACACATTTTCATATTGTAATGAAACGTAAGTGAATGAGTAAATTCTATATATAGAATTTATTGTTGGAGCACTATAGCACTATATACCAAGGTTCGAAAAAACCTTATATTACCAAATTGTGATAGATGTGATATGCTTGATATAAAATCATTTTTTTTTTCAAAAGGTTATAAAAATTTTACACAAATTATTATACTCATGCTTACTTTTGAACAAATTGACATACTGTTTGTTTTGTTTCCATTGATTTACAGATTAAGAATTTAGACCAGTATACAAATTCTACACTCGTTGCCATAAATTGAGGGGCTACATTACTAGCTTCCATGTGAGGCATCTGTTGATAGTAAACTAAAAGACTGTGTCAAGTGTACTTGCCTAAAAGTTATGCTCTTTGCATTCTATCAATATTTTTTTCCTTTTTTCTATTTTTTCATATCAAACATTGACCTACCTTTGCGATAAATGTTTGGGGGTTGTTTGAAAGCACCCTCTCCAATGACAAGTATTTTCTTAACATGAGATAGATCTTTCAAGGTTTCCTTAGCATTTTTTAACTTCTGGAAACTGCATTTATCCACGATGTCTGCAATTTTTTGATCACTTAGATTGACATTCAAAAATTTTGCCAATATGGAAGTCTCCTCAATTGGATTCTTTTGTCATAATAAAAATTAAAAAGTCCAATGACCCACAAGGGACACCTGAGTAAAAAAAAACGTCCAATGACCCACAAGGGGCACCTGAGTCAACAGAGCTTTGTTCCTCAGCAGTAGATATCTCCCTATATATTCCTATGATCAGTTATTGTATCTTGACCCTTTCTCCTGGGGCCATGATTTTAATCTTGAATCTAAATTACAA
>NW_026924874.1:0-24558 GCF_032062105.1 Saccostrea cuccullata
CCCATAAAGGAGTTAAAGGATTGGCCCCTAAATATTTCTTTTGCTAATAGCTCAAAAACGATAAGGAATTTCTAAACAGTTGTTGAACACAAAATGTTCAAAATCTTAAGAGCTTTAAGATGAGATCCTGAAAAAGGGGCTGGGCACTCAAATTAGGGGCCAAAAGGGGCCACAAGTCTTCAATCGATAACTCTTTATCAGTTAATATTTTGTAATACATTACTGAAGCAAAGATGTTCATCTCAACCATCTACATCTAAATATTATGATTTTTATGTCGTATGGTTCATAATTAGGGGCAACAAGGGGCCAGAACGCTAAATCTTTGATGCTTTATATCTCGAAATGGAGAAATATTTTGATAAGCAATATTGAACAAAAGATGTTCAAAATAATGTTCTGAACAATATGCTACCTTTCATTTTTTGCTAAACGGCCCCATTAAGGAGTTAAAGGGTTGGCCCCTAAATATTTCTTTTGCTAATAGCTCAAAAACGATAAGGAATTTCTAAACAGTTGTTGAACACAAAATGTTAAAAATCTTAAGAGCTTTAAGACGAGATCTTAAAAAAGGGGCTGGGCACTCAAATTAGGGGCCAAGAGGGGCCACAAGTCTTCAATCGATAACTCTTTATCAGTTAATATTTTGTAATACAATATTGAAGAAAAGATGTTCATCTCAACCATCTACATCTAAATATTATGATTTTTATGTCGTATGGTTCATAATTAGGGGCCACAAGGGGCCAGAATGCTAAATCTTTGATGCTTTATATCTCGAAATAGAGAAATATTTTGATAAGCAATATTGAACAAAAGATGTTCAAAATAATGTTGTGAGCAATATGCAACCTTTCATTTTTTGCTAAACATCCCCATTAAGGAGTTGAAGGGTTGGCCATTAAATAGTTCTTTTGCTAATAGCTCAAAAACGAAAAAGAATTTCTGAACATTTGTTGAACACAAAATGTTCAAAATCTTAAGATCTATAAGATGAGATCCCGAAAAAGGGGCTGGGCACTTAAATAAGGGGCCAAGAGGGGCCAAAAGTCTTTTTTCGATAACTCTTTATCAGTTAATATTTTGTAATACATTACTGAAGCAAAGATGTTTATCTCAACCTTCTACAACTATATATTATGGTTTTTATGTCGTATGGTACATAATTAGGGGCCAAAAGGGGCCAGAATGCTAAATCTTTGATGATTTATATCTCGAAAGGGAGAAATATTTTGATAAGCAATATTGAACAAAAGATGTTCAAAATAATGTCCTGAATAATATGCAACCTTTCATTTTTTGCTTAACGTCCCCAATAAGGAGTTAAAGGGTTGGTCCCTAAATATTTCTTTTGCTAATAGCTCAAAAACAAAAAAAGAATTCCTGAATAGTTGTTGAGCAAAAAATGTTTAAAATATTTAGAGCTTTAAGATGATATGAATAAAAAGAGCCGATTCCTTAAATTAGGGGCCGTTAGGGGCCAAAAGCCGATTTTTTGAGTCTTTAATGTTCAATGTCTTTTTACAGATTGTGGTAAATCATTATTTTAGAATGAAAATCGCAATCAAAATCTCATCTCATCTCATCAAGAATTGGACGGAAGACCCACGCGTTGCTCGCAACGAGTTCGGATCTAGTTATTATTATTTTTCTTCTTCCTGGGAAAATTTTGTCCACGAGTGATCTTGTAAACTACATATCCGACTTAGGTGAAACCTTTTTAGGGTTAGTAGGCATGTTATGTAGAGTTGCCAAACAAAGGTCATTTTGCGCGCACCTGCTTGCAAGAGCGCGCACGTGCAATAGATAAAATTACCAATATAATGGATATTGCCGTTACTTTTCTATTTTTTGATGAAATTTTTTGAAACTCATAATGTAAGGATACATTAGTAGTATAGACAAGATAGCATGGTCAAAATAGCAAGGTCTCACGCGCATGCACGTGCACTTCGCTCTGATTGGCTGAAACTAAAGTCTTAATAACTTTCTTGTTTCTTGTCATAATCCTTTGAAATTTTGAACATAGTCTTACATTATGAAGATCTACCGCATGATATATTAGAATTTTCATGAAAGCATGCGCATGCGCAAGCTGATCGGCTGAAACTTTAAATGGCAATATCTCCTTTGTTTTTCTACGAAATTCCTTGAAATCTAAAATATTGTCATGCATTTGGATATCCTACAAAATGATGTAGAAAAAAATCATGAATTCACGCGCATGCACGTGTGATGAAATCTGATTGGCTGAAAATTTAAATGGCTATTTCTCCTTTGTTTTTTGACGAAATTCTTTGAAATTTAAAATATAGTCATGCATTAGGATATCCTACAAAATGATATAAAAAAAATCATGAAATCACGCGCATGCACGTGTGCTGCAATCTGATTGGCTGAAACTTTAAATGGTTATTTCTACTTTGTTTTTTTACGAAATTCTTTGAAATCTAAAATATTGTCATGCATTAGGATCTCCTACAAAATGATATAGAAAAAAAATCAAGAAATCACGCGCATGCACGTGTGCTGCAATCTGATTGGCTGAAACTTTAAATGGCTATTTCTCCTTTGTTTTTTGACGAAATTCTTTGAAATTTAAAATATAGTCATGCATTAGGATATCCTACAAAATGATATTTGAAAAATCATTAAATCACGCGCATGCACGTGTGCTGCAATCTGATTGACTGAAATATTAAATGGTTATTTCTCCTTTGTTTTTGTTTTTTTTTTTGACGAAATTCTTTGAAATTTCAAATAAAGTCATGCATTAAAATATCCTACAAAATGATATAAAAAAAATCATGAAATCACACGCATGCACGTGTGCTGCAACCTTATTGGCTGAAATTTTAAATGGTTATTTCTCCTTTGTTTTTTGACGAAATTCTTTGAAATTTAAAATATAGTCATGTATTAAGATATCCTACAAAATGATATTAAAAAAATCATGAAATCACGCGCATGCACGTGTGCTGCAATCTGATTGGCTGAAACTTTAAATGGCTATTTATGTTCCCCAAACGAAGTTGGGGAACATATTGTTTTTACTCTGTTTCTTATTATTATTATTCTTATTATTTTTTTTCTTCTTCCTTGGAAAATTTTGTCCACGAGTGATCTTGTAAACTACACATCCGACTAGGTGAAACCTTTTTAGGGTCAGTAGGCATGTTATGTAGAGTTGCCAAACAAAGGTCATTTTGCTCGCACGTGCTTGCAAGAGCGCGCACGTGCAACCCGTGAAATTACCAATATAATGGATATTGTCGTAACTTTTCTATTTTTTGAAGAAATTTCTTGAAACTCATAATGTAAGGATACATTAGTAGTATAGACAAAATAGCATGGTCAAAATAGCAAGATTTCACGCGCATGCACGTGCGCTTAGCTCTGATTGGCTGAAACTAAAGTCTCAATATCTCTCTTTTTTCTTGTCATAATCCTTTGAAATTTTGAACATAGTCCTACATTATAAAGGTCTACCGCATGATATATAAGAATTTTCATGAAAGCATGCCCATGTGTGCGTGCTGCAAGCTGATTGGCTGAAACTTTAAATGGCAATATCTCCTTTGTTTTTTTACGAATTTTTTTGAAATTTAAAATATAGTAATGCATTAGGATATCCTATAAAATGATATAGAAAAAAAATCATGAAATCACGCCCATGCACATGTGCTGCAATCTGATTGGCTGAAACTTTAAATGGTTATTTCTCCTTTGTTTTTTGACGAAATTCTTTGAAATTTAAAATATAGTCATGCATTAGGATATCATACAAAATGGTATTAAAAAAATAATGAAATCACGCTCATGCCCATGTGCTACAATCTGATTGGCTGAAACTTTAAATGGCTATAACTCCCTTGTTTTTCAACCAAACAGGATGGTATTTAGAACATAGATAGATGTAAAGGACTCCTACAAGAAGGTATGATCATCATGCACGTGCACGCACGTGCGTGCATTTGAAATGAGTATATTCATAAATACACTTAAATGAGTAATTTTTATTACTTTTGGACTGAATGCTCTAATATATAGTATATTAAAAAATATAAATAGTGTTGACAAGATGATATGGTCATAACGCACATGCATTCACATGCGCTTGGGTGCAATGCTAAAAATTGAATATAATTGGTATCCTTCTGGGAAAACGTTGTTAAAGTCACAAATGCAGAGTTTGTCTTATTTAATGAAGCTTACAGGGAATATGGCACCAAAAGGGGGTTGGGGAGCGTTTGGGGAACATCTGTAACTGTTCTCGTTACAATTAGCACTAGTTCTCCTTTGTTTTTTGACGAAATTCTTTGAAATTTAAAATATAGTCATGCATTAAGATATCCTACAAAATGATATTATAAAAATCATGAAATTACGCGCATGCACGTGCTGCAATCTGATTGGCTGAAACTTTAGATGGATATAACTCCCTTGTTTTTCAACCAAACATGATGGGATTTAGAACATAGATAGATGTAAGGAACTCCTACAAAAAAGTATTATCATAATGCACGTGCACGCACGTGTGTGCATTTAAAACAAGTATATTAAAAATACTCCCGAATGAGTGATTTTTATTACTTTTGGACCGAATGCTCTAATATATAGTATATTGCTATATATAAATAGTGTAGACAAGATGATATGGTCATAACGCACATGCATTACATATGCGCTTCGGTGCAATGCTAAAAATTGAATATAATTGGTATCCTTCTGGGAAAACATTGTTAAAGTCAAAAATGCACAGAGTTTGTCTTATTTAATGAAGTTTACAGGGGATATGGCACCGAAAGGGAGTTGGGGAGCGTTTGGGGAACATCTGTAACGGTTCCCGTTACAATTAGCACTAGTTATGTTCCCCAAACGAAGTTTGGGAACATATTGTTTTTACTCTGTTTCTTATTAAGGTCTTCCGTTTCCAACGGAAGACCTTATTGTTTTCGTTCGGTTTCTTTTTCCCTATTATTATTATTATTATTTTTTTTTTTCTTACCGATTTTTGTGCAAGCGAGTTCTCGGAAACGGCTGAGTCGATTTTCACGAAACTTTCAGATCTTATAGATATTGGTCTGAACCTTATTGGAAATTTTTTATATGTACGTCGTCACTTCCGGTCGTGAGATATGGACGATTTACTGATTTTAAGAGGGTCAGCTTGTCCTGGCAATCACTAAAAAACGAATAAAGATATTAACTTGAGATTTTCAGTGAAGGTAGAGGAAGGATTGCTGAATTGCTTTTTTGAGTCTATATCTTTCCAGCGCAAAAGGCGTTGAAGTTCTCCTGAGCTCATTATAATTATTATTTTTCTCACCATCAAATTTTGTGCAGGTGATTTCTCGAAGACTACTCGATGGATTTTCATAAAATTTGCAGGAACAGTGTGTTGTTATCTGAAGTTCTTTTAACTGAGAGATTTTTTGGAAATTCCTTTCTGGTGCCAAGTCACAGACAATTTTCTGATTTTAAAATGACATTTTGTTCGCGGATAATCTCAAGAACGGTAAAAGATATCACTGTGAAACTTTCAGGGATTATAGATCTTGATAAGTACTATCCAAGACGCGATCTTTTGTACGTCGTCTCTGCTTCCTGTCGTAACGGCATGCAAAGAAAAAAAGTCGAATTTTTAAAACTTTTTCGTTTTTTAATATTTTCAAATTATATTAGTATGGTTGATAGAAACATTTATTATTAGGCTGAATATATAATTTGTTTGTAAATTGATGAATTCGAACTCGAGATATTAACATTCAAAAGTCTGAAGCGGGACCATAATGGCGGCGGTCTCTGTCAATTCCGACATTTCGCAATAGGGGTTTTCAGAGGCAGCCGAGCGTTTGCTTGAACGAAAGTTACATAAGGAGCAAAGAAATGTGTAGGGATACTTGGATTGTCACGTCGTAGGTTCGTTGCGATTCTGTGTCAAACTACATTATCTAAGGTCTCCTTACAAGTCTTCTTTAAATAGTTTTGGTTGTTTCTCAAAGTAGAAATAGAAAAGAATTAATGTGCAAATTAAGTACAATATCTACTATCTTTTGTTTGGCATCACGGAAACACATAGCTTAAATCATAGACATAATAAATATTTTTTTTAAGAACAATATATATAGTAAGTACAAAACGTGACCACTGTTTTCCAATGCACACTTGTATCATATTTGAAGCTGGACAGGACTCGAAAAATAGACTCACAAATATCAAGCAAAATTTGACACGTTTTCTTTCATATCTTTGTACCTGTAAATTTGGTTAACAGATATATAATAAAAGTTGTTCAGTATAACAAGTTCTTTCATTTAATAAGAAGAAAAAGGGTCTGATCCCTCAAATAAGGGGCCTAGAGGGACAATAAGGTTTCAATTTATAACTCTTTAACTATCAAGATTCTGTTGTATATTTCTAAAAGCAAAAATGTTTATCTTAACACAACGACAATACATTGAAAAAATATGATCATACGGTACGTAAAAAAGGGCCATAAGGAGCCAAGATGTCGAAATCTTTGCTTCTTTTTATCTCCAAAGGAAGAAATATTTTGATCAGGAGTATTGAATAAGAGATCTTTAGAATCATGTTTTAAACAATGTACAACAGTTAAATTTTTGCAAAGCGGCCCCATTAAGGACTTGAAGGGCTGGCCTCTATATATTTCTATTCTGCATAGCTCAAAAACGAAAAGAAATTTCTGAATAGTTGTTGAACAAAAATCATTAAAGTTACAAGCCATATCATTTGAAATGAAGAAAAAGGCGCTGACCCCTAAAATAAAGGGCCCAGAGGGGCCAATAGAGTGTCATCTATAACTCATTGATGATATTATCTAAATCAAAAGGATTTGATCAAAAGAGAGAAAGCATGATATCATTATGTTTGAACAAAGATCATAGTCAAAATTGTATCTCATCTTGTCGAAAATTCGGACGGAAGACCTACTCGTTGCTCGCAACGAGATCGTTTCTAGTTAGGGTCTTCCGTCTTCAGCGGAAGACCCTTCTATTATTCTTCGGTTTCTTTTTCACTTTTATTAAGGTCTTCCGTCTTCAGCGGAAGACCTTCTTGTTATTCGTTTGTTTCTTTTCCACTGTTTTTCTTATTATTTTTTTTCTTACCGATTTTGTGCACGCGATTTCTCAAAAACGGCTCGTTAGAATTTTATGAAACTTTCAGGTCTGATAGAACATCAAAAATTCTCGATACCATTTTTTTACATTTTGATGACGTCACTTCCGGTTTGGAGATTTTCGCAGTTTTCTGATTTTTAAGGGTCAGTTTGTCCGTCGCTCTTCTTAAAAACCGCTCATCACAGGAAGATGAAACCTTTTCAGGAAGATAGAGCAACACATGTAGATTTGCATTGTGTTGTTAACTTTCACCGGAAGTGCTGCACGTTAACGCTCGGTATGGACTGAAAAAAGTCATATTGAGCGTTTCAAAATTTCTAACACTTTTTCTAATATATCATTTTACTTGTAAATATTTTGTTAAAACATATAGAACAAAAGTTGTGGAGAATTCTGAGATCTTTCAATTGATTTCTCAAAAAAGGGCTGACCCCTAAAATAAAGGATCTAGAGGGGCCAAAATTTTTTAATTGATATCTCAAAAAGCATTGAGAATTTGTAATACGTCAAAGAAGCAAAGTTGTTCAAAATGTCAAGCTTAATCTATTCGTGTCGTTAAAATACGTCCGACGTCGTCACTTCCGGTCAAACCGGAAGTAGTCAAAAATGCGTACTTTTTGCCGTGCTTGTCAAGTTTTTGGGTATCTCAGAGATGGCTCAATCGATTTCGTTCAAATTTTCAGAGTTTATGTGTTTCTATCTGAAGTTTGTACCCGCAAATCGATTTTGAAAAAATCACTTCCGGTCTAGAGTTATTGCCCTTTTCTTAAAATTCAGACGACCTCCTTGTCTGTGATAGAACTCAAAAACGGCTCAAGCTAGAAAGCTGAAATTTTGAGGGATGGTAGAGTACATGTTGCCATCTTGCACCTGGGTCAGGATATTTTCCGGAAGTGCCTAGTATGGAAGCTCGGTAGGGGTCAAAAATTAGGACACGAATCATGACTGATTTTTTGAGACATTTTGCATTGTATCTTTTAAAACATAATCATTTTGTTAAAATATACTGAATATAATTTGTGTAGAATGTAAAGATCTTTCATATGATATCAAGAAAAAAGTGCTGACTCATCACAATAAGGGCTGAAAGGGGCCAAAATTCTTTATCCAATAACTATTTAGCAGTCAATATTTTGTAATACATTATTGAAGCAAAATTGTTTATCTCAACAATCTTCAACTATATATTATGATTTTTATGTCGTATGGTACATAATTAGGGGCCACAAGGGGCCAGAATGCTAAATCTTTGATGCTTTATATCTCGAAAGGGAGAAATATTTTGATAAGCAATATTGAACAAAAGTTGTTCAAAACAATGTTCTGATCAGTATGCAACCTTTCATTTTTTGCTAAATGTCCCCATTAAGGAGTTGAAGGGTTGGCCCCTAATTATATCTTTTGCTAATAGCTCAAAAACGAATAAGAATTACTGAATAGTTGTTGAACACAAAATTTTCAAAATCTTAAGATCTTTAAGATGAGATCCCGAAAAAGGGGCTGGGCACTCGAATTAGGGGCCAAGAGGGGCCAAAAGTCTTCAATCGATAACTCTTTATCAGTTAATATTTTGTAATACATTACTGAAGCAAAGATGTTCATCTCAACCATCTTCAACTATATATTATGATTTTCATGTTGCATGGTACATAATTAGGGGCCACAAGGGGCCAGAATGCTAAATCTTTGATGCTTTATATCTCGAAAGGGAGAAATATTTTGATAAGAAATATTGAACAAAAGTTGTTCAAAACAATGTTCTGATCAGTATGTAACCTTTCATCTTTTGCTAAACGTCCCCATTAAGGAGTTGAAGGGTTGGCCCCTAATTATATCTTTTGCTTATAGCTAAAAAACAAATAAGAATTTCTGATCAATTGTTGAACACAAAATGTTTAAAATCTTAAGATCTTTAAGATGAGATCCAGAAAAAGGGGCTGGGCACTCGAATTAGGGGCCAAGAGGGGCCAAAAGTCTTCAATCGATAACTCTTTTTCAGTTAATATTTTGTAATACATTACTGAAGCAAAGATGTTCATCTCAACCATCTTCAACTATATATTATGATGTTTATGTCGCATGGTACATGATTAGGGGCCACAAGGGGCCAGAATGCTAAATCTTTGATGCTTTATATCTGGAAAGGTAGAACTATTTTGATAAGCAATATTGAACAAAAGATGTTCAAAATAATGTTCTGAACAATATGCAACGTTTCATTTTTAGCTTAACGTCCCCATTAGGGAGTTGAAGGGTTTGCCCTTAAATATTTCTTTTGCTAATATCTCAAAAACGAAAAGGAATTTCTGAATAGTTGTTGAACAAAAAATCTTCAAAATCTTAAGATCTTTAAGATGATATGAAAAAAGAGGGCCGATTCCTTAAATTAGGGGCTGTTAGGGGCAAAAGGCCGATTTTCTAAAGTCTTTAATGTTCAATGTCTTTTGACAGATTGTGGTAAATCATTATTTTAGAATGAAAATCGCAATCAAAATCTTATCTCATCTCATCAAGAATTGGACGGAAGACCCACTCGTTGCTCGCAACGAGATCTCATCTAGTTATTATTATTATTATTATTATTTTTCTTCTTCCTGGGAAAATCTTTTCCGCGAATGATCTTGTAAACTACACGTCCGACTTAGGTGAAACCTTTTTAGGGTCAGTAGGCATGTTATGTAGATTTGCGGAACGAAGGTCATTTTGCGCGCACGTGCTTGCAAGAGCGCGCACGTGCAACGCGTGAAATGACCAAAATAATAGATACAGCCGTAACTTTTCTATTTTTTGATTATATGCTTTGATACTCATATAATATATAAGTATATATTAGTAGTATACACGTGTTAACATGGTCAAAATAGCAAGATCTCACGCGCATGCACGTGCGCTTCGCTCTGATTGGCTGAAACTAAAGTCTCAATATCTTTCTTGTTTTACGTCATAATCCTTTGAAATTTTGAACTTAGTCACACATTTTGAAGATCTGCAGCATGATATATAAGAATTTTCATGAAAGCACGTACATGCGCGTGTGCTAGCAGGAGTGCACACGTGCAACATGTGAAATTACCAATATAATGGATGAAGCCTTAACTTTTCTATTTCTTAATTGAATTTTTTGAAACTCACAATTCATGAATATAGTAGTAGTATGGACAATATGACATGGTCAAAATAGCAAGATCTCACGCGCATGCACGTGCGCTTCGCTCTGATTGGCTGAAACTAAAGTCTCAAAATCTTTCTTGTTTTACGTCATAATCCTTTGAAATTTTGAACTTAGTTACATATTATGAAGATCTACCGCATGATATATAAGAATTATCATGAAAGCACATAAATCCACGTGTTCTGCAATCTGATTGGCTGAAACTTTACATGCCTATATCTTTCTTGTTTCTCAACAAAACAGGATGAAGTTTAGAATATTAATAGGTATTATGGATTCCTACATGATATTGCTTTCAAAATTGAATGCAAGGACGTGCTTGCATGAACATGCGCACACGCAATGCGTAAAATGAACAATATCTTTGAAAAAGAGTAAAATTTATATTTTTATGACTTTTTATTGATTTTTGGAATATAAAGATATGTTAATAGTTTAGACAACATGTCATGATCACCTTGCATGTGCATGCACGTGCGTTTGCGAACAATGCGTTAAATGACAAAAAGTTGATATCATTGTAGCTTTTAAAATTCTTTTATGAAATCCTGCGATACTAAACATATTGAAAAAAGCTTCGAAGGAAATTTGCACGAAAAAGGAGTTGGGGAGCGTTTGGGGAACATCTGTAACGGTCCCCGTTACAATTAGAACTAGTTAAGGTCTTCCGTTTCAGACGGAAGACCTTATAGTGATTCTACTGTTTTTTAAGGTCTTCCGTTTCAGACGGAAGGCCTTATAGTGATTCTACTGTTTCTTTTTATTATTTTTTTTTTCCCCTTTTGAAATTTGTTTTCTTGACGATTTCTCAGAGATGACTGGACAGATTCTCATGAAATTTTCAGGGATGATAGAGAATTAAAATACCTTTCAAATGTTGATTTCAGTTTTTCAGAATTCACTTCCGGTCGTCAGATATGTCCGATTTCCGTTTCTTCCAAAAATATTTTGTCCGAGTCATATCTCAGAAACGGTAAAAGATTAAGACACCATACTTATATGAGTATTAGATCTTGATAAGTAGGCAAGTTTAAATGGGTTAAGATTGTCCGCCGCTACTTCCGGTCGTCACAGGAAGTGATCAAAGAAATTGAAAATTTCAACTTTTCATTTATGAAACTTTTTTTGCATTACATTATAGTATTTTATTTGCAGTTTTGAAATAAGTCAGTCCCACCGGAAACAAAAACGACAACTTCCGGTTATAAGAGAAAAACTGGATATTTTGAGTATTTTTCTTTCCCATAAATATTTTTTATAGATGAAATATTTGTAATGATTTTTAGATATGTTATTCAGACTGCAAATGTTTACAGAATTGTCAAATATCTTTGTAAAATTTACTTCCGGTCGCGTGATTTCCGGTCCTCAAAATGAGAAGTTATCATAGCTAGATCTCGTAAACGGTAAAAGATTAAGACACCAAACTTATCTAGAGTGATAGATCTTGATGAGAAGGCAAAATCAGTTGTGATACGATCGTCCGCCGTCACTTCCGGTCGTCACAGGAAGTGATCCAAAAAACCGAAATTTTCAACTTTTCTTTCATGAAACTGTTTTAGCTTCTCATTATAGCATCTTATTTGTTGTTTTGAAATATTTCAGTACCACTGGAAACAAAAAAAGACAACTTCCGGTTATAAGAGGGAAACTACATAATTTGAGTATTTTTCTTTCCAATAAATATCATTTATTTATAAAGTATTTGTAATGATTTTTTGATATGTTATTCAGACTGCAACTGTCTACAATAACGTCAAAATCTTTTGCAAAACTCACTTCCGGTCGCGTGATTTCCCGTCCTCAAAATGAGAAGTTATCATAGCTAGATCTCGTATACGATGAGAGATTAAGACACCAAACTTAATGAAGTGGTTAATCTTGATGAGTAGGCAAAAACAGTTAGAATAAGATCGTCCGCCGTCACTTCCGGTCGTCACAGGAAGTCATCAAAGAAATCATTAATTTCATCTTTTTCTTTTTTGGAATATTTTTGGCATCAAACTATTGCATCTTAATTGTTGTTCCAATATATGTCCATCCCAAAAGAAACAAAAGCAGCAACTTCCGGTTATGAGAGAAAAAGTTTATAAATTAAATATCATACTATCCCATCAATATATTTTATAGAACGAGTATTTAAAATGATTTTAGACACGTTATTCAGATTGCAAATGTCTCGAGTAACTACAAATATCTTTTTAAAAATTGACTTCCGGTCACGTGATTTCCAATCCTCAAACTGAGTAGTAAGCATAGCCAGATCTTGGCAATGGTAACAGATCAAGACAATAAACGTATATGGATAATAAACCTTCAAGAGTGGGCTACAGATATAGGGATAAATGCCTCCGACGTCACTTCTGGTTGCCACACGAAGTGATTTAAAAAATCTAAAATTTCAACTTTTCTTCCATTTCTTTCTTTTTTCTTTTCTTTTTTTTTTTGCATTACATTATTGCATCTAATCAGTAGTTTTGAAATATGTCAACCCTACCCAAAACAAAACAAACAAACGATTTCCGATTATAAGAAATAAAACCAACTCAAGATCAAAATGTCAAGGTCATTGGAAAAGTATTAGAATTGCTTATATATGTCTTTCCCCCAAATGACCTTGACCTTAGATGTTTGACCTTGACCTTTGACCTTGACCTTTACTCAATAGTTGAAAAATCTTTATTATATTTAGCTTGATTCAGCTTCAAGTGTTAAACTCAAGTTTATAAGGTTTTTTATGACCTTGACCTTTGACCTCGATTAATGACCTTGACCTTTAACCCCATTCACCCAAAGGTCACAATCAGGCTTGAGTTCGTGGACATATTTACATCTCTCACTTTAACAAATACTTATATACCCCCTCCCCCTTTTTTTCTCTTGAAAAAAATCACTACCAACATAGAAAAATTTTGTATAACTCAAACGACATGACATATCGACATGAAATTTAAGGATTGCAGTTGAAGACACATCAAAGAAAGTGTCCTGGGAGTGTAACGGTGAGTCTCTGAAGTATATGATGAAATTCTAATAAGTATCGGAAAAAAACTACATTTTATTCTGTCTGAAATTTAGGTGCCGATGAGCATAAAAATTAATTAAAACTTGCATTGTGTATTTCTTCAGTTTTTGTCAACAGCATTCGATTCTCCTGCTCTAATACGAAATTTAAATACCAAGTATTCTTGATTTCTTTTATATGTAGAATTTATTTCAATTTTATTTACATTTAATATTAATTGAAGGAATCTCGGAAATTACAATTTTTCCTATCAAATGAATTTCTACGCAATTCAGATAGGTTAGATAGATTGCAGTTATCTCGCTTTATACGTTGCAGTGTTGAGAAAATGCCCGTGACTCACAAATTATGACAACAAATTACATGTAATCTGCCAAGTAGAGTCCACATGTACCAAAAATGCATCCCGGGACTACCCAGATTTTAGTTTGTTTTTCCGAGCAGGGTAAAACTCCATGTATTCTGTTACTCAATCTATACCCTTAAGAAAATTCACCAATTGATATGGGGTCACTCACCTTCTTCTAAGGCTTATGGCTTTTCAGCTTAATTTCCTCTGCAACTGACCACGTGTATTAGTTTCGCATTTACAGCTCTGTATATGCTAAGTGTCATAGTAATACCTACATGTTGCACATCATTTTTTTTCAGCAAGCACTCTGATTCACTGCAAACATGTCTCATAATTATTCTAATCATTTTTCTACATCAAATATCACTTCAAACAGCCAATATCTCAGTTTTTTAAGAAATTTGACCGGGACTTTACTCCGAAACTATTTCTTTCACTAGGAAACTATTTCCTTCAACCTTAAAATAATAAGTTTACAAAATACCTTTAATGTTGTGGAACTCGATGGCTTAGTGGTTAGCGTGTTCGACTTACATAGTAAAGGTTTTGGGATCGAGCCCAGCTGGAGGAATTTTTTTTTTTTTTTTTTTGCATTTTGCCTATTTTTTATTTGTCTTTTTTATATGGAAAAATATCCTTCTTACAGATAAATAGAAAAGAACGGAAGACCTTATTTGTTGCTGTAGCAACAAGAGTTTCTAGTTATTATTATTATTATTATTTTATTTTCCTTTTTCTTTTTCTGACGATTTCTCAGAGATGACTGGATAGATTCTCGTGAAATTTTCAGGGATGATAGAGAGTAAAAATATCTTTCAAATGTAGTTTTCAGTGTTTCAAAATTCACTTCCGTTCGTCAAATATGTCCGATTTCCGTTTTTACAAAAGAGATCATGTCCGGAAGATTTCTCAGGAACGGTAACAGATTAAGACATAAAACTTTCAGGAATAATAGATCATGACTAGTAGATTTGTGCAATGTTTTTAAGTCCGTCCTCCGTTACTTCCGGTCGTCACAGGAAGTGGTTAAAAAAATCGAAAATTTCAACTTTTTCTTTTTCAAAACTTTTTTGCATCACATTATAGCATCTTGTTTGTAGTTTCGAAATATATCAGTCCCACCGGAAACAAAAACGACAACTTCCGGTTATAAGAGAAAAACTGCATATTTTCAGTATTTTTCTCTCCCATAAATATTTTTTATACGTAATATATTTGAAATGATTTTTGGATATGTTATTCAGACTGCAGATGTCTACAGTAACGTCAAATGTCTTTGTAAATTTCACTTCCGGTCCCGTGATTTTCTGTCCTCAAAATGAGAAGTTATCATAGCTAGATCTCGTAAACGATAAGAGATTAAGGCACCAAACTTATATAAGTGGTAGATCTTGATAAGTAGGCAAATTCAGTTGGGATAAAATTGTCCGCCGTCACTTCCGGTCGTCACAGGAAGTGATCCAGAAATCAAAATTTTTAACTTTTCTTGCATGAAACATTTTTTGCATCACAATATAACATCTTATTTGTATTTTTGAAATACATCAGTCCCACCGGAAACTAAAACGACAACTTCCGGTTATAAGAGAAAAACTACACAATTTGTGCATTTTTCTTTCCCATAAATATTTTTTATACATAAAGTATTTGTAGTGACTTTTAGATGTGTTATATAGACTGCTTATGTCTACATTAACCTCAAATATCTTTGTAAAATTCACTTCCGGTCGCGTGATTTTCTGTCCTCAATATGAGAAGTTATCACAAAGAGATCTCGGAAACAGTAAGAGATGGAAACGCCAAACTTGAACGAGTAATAGATCTTGATAAGTAAGGAAACTCCTAAGGGTTAAGATCGCTTGCCGTCATTTCCGGTCGTCACAGGAAGTGATCAAAGAAATCATAAATTTCAATTTTTCTTTATGGAGTACTTCTCAGCATCACATTATTGCATCTTATTGGTTGTTCTGATATATGTCCGTCCCATCAGAAACAAAAAACGGCAACTTCCGGTTATGAGATAAAAACTACATAAATTGCGTATCATACTACCCCATATATATCTTTTATAGAAAGAGTATCTGATATGATTTAAGAACATGTTATTCAGACTGCAAATGTCTAGAGTAACTACAAATATCTGTTAAAAATTGACTTCCGGTATCATGATTTCCTGTCCTCAAACTGAGTAGTTAACAAAGCCAGATCTTGGTTATGATAACTCATCAAGACACTTAACTTATATGAATAATAAACCTTGAAGAGTGAACAACAGATATAGGGATAAATGTCTCCGCCGTCACTTCCGGTTGTAACAGGATGTGATTTGAAAAATCGAAAATTCCAACTTTTTTCTTTCCAATTTTTTTCATTACTTTATTGCATCTAATTAGTAGTTTTGAAATATGTCAGCTCCACCAAAAATAAATCAAAAAAATAAAAACAACAACAACTTCCAATTATTAGAAATAAAACAACACCAAAGGTAAAAAAGTCAAAGTCATTGGAAAAGTATTTAAATTGCTTATATATGCCATATGACCTTGACCTTTGAGTTTGATGTTTGACCTTGACATTTGACCTTGAGCTCTTACTCAAAAAGTAACAAAGAAATATTCATTTCTTTTATCTAGATTCAGCTTCAAGTGTTAATCTCAAGTTTATCTCTCTCTCTTTTTTGGATGACTTTGACCTTGATAAATGACCCCCAAAGGTCACAATTAAGTTTAATGTCGTTAAAGTATTTGCAACTCTTACTCTAACAAATACTTATATCCCCCCTCCTTTCTTAAAAAAACCAAAATCAACAGCAGTATAGAGAAAATGTCTACAAGTCAAACGACACGATATATCGACATAAGATTTGGAGTAAAAGCAAGAAAAGACCTTTAAGAAAGTGTCCTGGGAGTTTTAAGGTGAGTCTCTAAAATAAAATGAAACTCTAGTGAAAATCGGCAAAATCGGCATTTTTTTTCTGTCTGAAATTTTGTATTGCTGAGCATAAAAATTAATTAAAGCCCGTATTGGCTATTTCTGCAATTTTTGTAAATATCATTCGACTCTCCTGCTCTATTACGACATTTTAATACCAAATACTCTTGCTTTCTATAGTGTATGGAATTTATTTCAATTTTATTTGGATTTAATATTAATAGAATGAATCTTGATTTCATTTGAAATTTGATTTTTTTTTTCTAGAATAACACAATCCAATGAAATAGCGACTTTCAGCATATTAAAAAGAAATACACGTTAATTTCCTGTGTTTCCCATCTAGAATTACATGTTTGGAAATTTATTCAAACATCTCTTTTATACATGTATAATGCATATATGATGCAGGTTCACATGGGACATTTCACAACGTTTTCACTTACGCTTCCGTCTTGATGCGCAGATCAAATGCATGTTATTCATATCATTAGGTATATCGTAATTTTAATCAGACCCTACCCCTTACATCTGAACTCGAAAACAATCTCATTCAAGTTGATATATGCACCTAGGAGCGTGTTACAATGTTTTGAACGCGCTCTCTTTGCGTGATCAATGAAATCGTGGTTATCCCCGAGTCGACTCGTATAATGCAGGAAATCTGTTTAGAGTATATTTATACCAACTACGAGCCCGATCTAAAATCCTTGTAGATAAATGAGAATTTTGCTGTTTTATTTATTTATTTATTTTTTTGCTTTTTTTCTACTTTCTTCAGCCCAAATGATATTGAAATGCTTAAAAAGGTGGAAAGGCCGATAATTGTTCACTTAACAATTAGTCTACTAGTTTATGATATGTCTGTCTTTTTTAAAATAGAAAAAACATCCTGCATACAGATAAATAGAGGAGAACGGAAGACCTTCTTTGTTGCTGTAGCAACAAGAGTTTCTAGTTCTTCTTCTTATTATTATTTTTTTTTTTTCCCCAAATCTTGTCGGCAAGATTTCTCAGAGATGGCTGGACAGATTTTCATGAAATTTTCAGGGATGATAGAAAACTAAAATACGCCCAGGCGTTTTTTACCTTTTTTCAAAATTCACTTCCAGTCGTCAGATTTGTCCGATTTCCGCTTTTTTCAAAATAATTTTGTCTAAGTCATATCTCAGAAACGGTAAGAGATAGAGACACCAAACTTATATGAGTAATAGATCTTGATAAGTAGGCATGTCCATTTGGGTTAAGATTGTCCGCCGTCACTTCCGGTCGTCACAGGAAGTGATCTAAGAAATCGAAAATTTCAACTTTTCTTTTATGAAACTTTCTTAGCATCACATTATAGCATCTTATTTGTAGTTTCGAAATATATCAGTCCAACCGGAAACAAAAACGACAACTTCCGGTTATAAGAGAAAAACTGCATTATTCGAGTATTTTTCTTTTCCATAAATATTTTTTATAGATAAAGTATTTGTAATGATTTTTGGGTATGTTATCTAGACTGCAAATATCTACAATAACGTCAAATATCTTTGTAAAATTCACTTCCGGTCGCGTGATTTCCTGTCCTCAAAATGAGAAGTTATCATAGCTAGATCTCGTAAACGGTAAGAGATGAAGACACTAAACTTATGGGAATGGTAGATCTTAATGAGTAGATAAATTCATTTGGGATACAATCGTCCGCCGTCACTTCCGGTCGTCACAGGAAGTGATCAAAGAAATCGAAAATTTCAATTTTTCTTTATGGAACCCTTTTTGGCGTCACATTATTGCATCTTATTTGTTGTTTTGAAGTATGTCAGTCCAACCGGAAGCAAAAACGACAACTTCCGGTTATAAGAGAAAAACTACATAATATGAGTATTTTTCTTTCCAATAAATATTTTTATAGATAAAGTATTTGTAATGATTTTAGGGTATGTATTGTTATCTAGACTGCAAATATCTACAGTAACGTCAAATTCTTTTTAAAATTCATTTCCGGTCGTGTGATTTCCTGTCCTCAAAATGAGAAGTTATCATAGCTAGATCTCGTAAACGGTAAGAGATTAAGACATCAAACTTTTACAAATGGTAGATCTTGATGAGTTGACAAAACAAGTGAGAATAAGATTGTCCGCCGTCACTTCCGGTCGTCACAGGAAGTATTCAAAGAAATCGAAAACTTCAACTTTTCTTTATGGAAACTTTTTTGCATCACATTATAGCATCTTATTTGTAGTTTTGAAACATGTCTTTACCACCGGAAATAAAAAAGGCAATTTCGGGTTATAAGAGAAAAATACCTATTATGAGTATTTTTCTTTCCCATAAATATTTTTTGTAGATAAATTATTATAGGAGTGATAGATCTTGATGAGTAGGCAAATTCATTTGGGTAAACATTGTCAGCAGTCGCTTCCGGTCGTCACAGAAGGTGAACAAATAAATAAAAAAATTCATTTTTTTTTATGGAATCTTTCTTAGTAATACATTATAGCATCTTAATTGTAGTTATGAAATATGCCAGTACCACTGGAAACAAAAACGACTACTTCCAGTTATGAGAGAAAAACAATATAAATTTAATTATGTACTATACCATTAATATTTTTTTTTATAAAAAGAGCAGTTGAAATGATTTTAAGGCATGTTATTCAGACTGAAATGTCTATAGTAACCTCAAAAATCTCTTCAAAAATTTACCACCGGTCACGTGATTTCTTGTCCTCAAAGTGAGAAGATAACATTACGAGATCTCTTAAACTGTAACAGATCAAAACACCAAACTTTTATATGAATAATACACCAAGAAGATTGGGCAACAGATACAGGATAAAGTGCGTCCTCCGTCACTTCCGGTCGTCACAGAAAGTGATAAAAAATTGAAAATGATTTTTGTAAATGTTATTAGGACTATAATTGTCTAACGTAACGTTGAGAATCAAATCTTGGTAAGTTACACCTACGGCCGTTTGTTTTCCTGAATCATTTAAAATATTATATGCAATTTTAAAAATAGATAAAAGTTTATTCATGCAGATAAAGAGAGGAGAACGGAAGACCTTCTTTGTTGCTTTAGCAACAAGAGATTCTAGTTATTATTATTATTCCTGGGAAAATCTTGTCCACGAGTGATCTTGTAAACTACACATCCGACTTAGGTAAAACCTTTTTAGGGTCAGTAGGGATGTTATGTAGATTTGCCGAACGAAGGTCATTTTGCGCGCACGTGCTTGCAAGAGCGAGCACGTGCAACACATTAAATGGCCAATATAATGGATATTGCCGTAACTTTTCTATTTTTTGATGAAATGTTTTGAAACTCATAATGTAATGAAATATTAGTAGTATAGACAAGATGACATGGTCAATATAGCAAGATTTCACGTGCCTGCACGTTCGCTTTGCTCTGATTGGCTGAAACTGAAGTCTCAATATCTTTCTTGTTTTACGTCATAATCTTTTGCAATTTTCAACTTAGTCACATATTTTGAAGATTTACAACATGATATATATAAGAAATTTGATGAAAGCACGTACATGCACATGTGCTGGCAAGAGCGCGCGCGTGCAACATGTGAAATAATGGATAATGCCGTAACTTTTCTATTTCTTGAAAGATTTTTTTGAAACTCACAATGCCTGGATATTTTAGTAGCATAGACAAGATGTCATGCTCAAAATAGCAAGATTTCACGTGCCTGCACGTTCGCTTTGCTCTGATTGGCTGAAACTGAAGTCTCAATATCTTTCTTGTTTTACGTCATAATCTTTTGCAATTTTCAACTTAGTCACATATTTTGAAGATTTACAACATGATATATATAAGAAGTTTGATGAAAGCACGTACATGCACATGTGCTGGCAAGAGCGCGCGCGTGCAACATGTGAAATAATGGATAATGCCGTAACTTTTCTATTTCTTGAAAGATTTTTTTGAAACTCACAATGCCTGGATATTTTAGTAGCATAGACAAGATGTCATGCTCAAAATAGCAAGATCTTATGCGCATGCACGTGCACTTTGCTCTGATTGGCTGATACTAAAGTCTCAATATCTTTCTTGTTTCTTGTCATAATCCTTTGAAATTTTGAACATAGTCTTACATTATGAAGATCTACCGCATGATATATAAGAATTATCTTGAAAACACGTGAATCCACGTGTGCTGTAATCTGATTGGCTGAAACTTTAAATGCCTATAACTTTCTTGTTTCTCAACAAAACAGGATGAAATTTGGAATATGAAAAGGCATAATGGATTCCTACGTGATACTACTATCAAAATAAAATGCAAGGACGTGCTTGTATGCAATTGTGCATGCGCAATGCGAAAATGAACAATATATTTGAAGAACGGTAACATTAATATTTTAATGCCTTTTAATGATTCTTGGAATATATGAAGAAATGTTAATGGTTTAGCAACATGTCATGATCACCTTGCATGTGCATGCATGTGCTTTTGCGTGCAGTGCGTTAAACGACAAAAAGTTTATATCATTGTAGCTTTTTAAATTCTTTTATGAAATCCTGCAATACTGAGCATATTAAAAAAGTTTTAAAGGAAATTGGCATAAAAAGGGAGTTAAGGAGCGTTTGGGGAACATCTGTAACGGTGCCCGTTACAATTAGAACTAGTTATTTTTTTAATGAATTTTCCTGTCCAAATAATTAGATTTGCTTTGTACATATATCATGTACAGACGCTTGTTGCTGTTTGCATTAATAAAGACTTACATTTAAATGCATTTATGTTTGAAAATTTAAAGAATTCTGAATATTGTAGTTTATAATGTCAAATTTTGAAATTGCTTTTTGAGGAAAGATTTTTCTAACATTACAACAAACTTGAAATCAAGCAGATCTGTTCCGTTATCGGTTGACCCATGGAAAAGATGCGACGAATAACATATACATGTATCAGTAATTCTCTGATTGCCATCCTCAAAAATACCGTTTGCCGTTTACTCTCTGTATTTCAATCGGTCTGAAATGTTTCTGATTTTGTAGTCAATACATACTTGGTTTCCTGTAAGCTTTGTTGTCGATGATGTAAATGTCCCAGTGTGGTTGTAGACCTATACAGGATCTCACGATGTCAGGTCTAGTGTATCTCCAGAGCCACGTCACGTGATCTACACTGTCCTGTGATCTTCCTCTGTAATGTACAGGCTCTCCTTTTTCTTTAAGTTTTTTCAATAACTGCGTCCGTTCCCTTAGATTCCCCCTTACTTGGTTTTCCGGTGTGTTTACTGTAATATCAGAAATATTCATGAATATCAAATAGAAATTTTATTGAAAGGAAATATATATTCCGGCTCATTAACTTTATTTATGCATGTCACTGTTTTCCATTCTGTTATATACATTTTTAAGATATACATTGCATCATGTGAAACAAAAAAAGGGAATTGCCTAAACGCGGGAAAAAAGAATATAAAATATTTTTATTAATGTGTTTAAGCACAAACAAGTGAATTCTTTTGAAACAGCATGTTCTACAAATTAACAATGATCATTGAAGTTGATTGCCTTACAATGCCAAATATAATAACAAAGCAAACAATTATGAACTGGAATTATTAGAATTTTCGTTTTTTTTTTTTTTTTAGAGTTATTTAAATTTTGTGTTAAAGCCAACACAAAATGTAATAGAATAATATGTAATAAAGAAATATTATTAAAGTTTTTGGATTGTGTTTAATCTAAATCATCATAAAATTGAAATACAAATAAACATAACCATGGGAAACGTTAACCCACTTTATAAAGTAGTTAAAACTGTGAAAATCAGACCAATCTTACGGGTTTTACAATCCTCGTCTATTTTGACATTAATAGTTCTTAATTATACCCCCCCCCCCCAAAAAAAAAAAAAATGAGATAGAGTTTACAAATAATACAAAAATTTGTTGAAAAAAATAATTCGGCATTTTCTCATATCAATTGTGTGTGTGTGCATGAAATATCAACCATGCCAATAAATGTTATTGATTGTTGTATGGAAAGCTGACGGGTTCAATTCTTAAACTCTGTAATTCATAAAAGGTACACCTTGAACCTTTAATTTGTAAATTTAAAATCATTATTTCATAATTTGTCGATTTCTCTATTACAATTTGTTAATTGTTAATTATTCAACATAACTTGAAAAATGCATATGCAAGTTATGTCAATAATCACGTGTAATTCTTAGACTTGCGATTTGTCAACTTGTGAAAAGTAAATTGTACTTTTTTGTGATTTGTAAATTATGCAAGGTAACATATTAAGACGGAAGAGGGCACTATAAGGGTGGTAAATTTTTTTCCCCACAGTTAAAAAGATCTTTAACGATGCAGTCTTGTAATATGCATGCATATTATGTTTTCAAACGGTCTCTTAAGCTGTTTACAAATAAAATAGTTTAATACAGAAAAAGGACAGATTACTGAATCTAAACACACAGAATGTGACTCTTTGTATGTACAGAGGGAGTCGCAGATCTCGGTATTTTTTATTCAAAGGGGGTTGGATCCACTCCAGTCAAAAATACCAAACTTGCGCTGAGTTCAGCGCCTAGGGAACTCCAATGCTATAAACCTTTGTATATTTTGCCACCGATTGAAAACTAAAGGAAACACACAATGAATCTTTAACCATCACAACATAATAATTGTAGAATGGGTAAAAATAATAAAATGATAACATTATATTAACTTACAATACAGAACCAGCAGCTTATGTATATATGAGTCCTCCATGGTGACATGAGTCAATATGTTCAACTGTAAATGGAGTAACAGTAAGCGATTACAGTAACCAGGACCAGTGACACACTTCTCTCCAGGTTTTCTGTTATATCCCTGTGATCTCAGGTACACACTGGCTGTGTCATAACTACTGTAATAAAATGGAATATCATGGTCTTTTGATGCTATCCTATACATTGTCTCATCCCTTGTCTCCTGCGTTATCCTGTCCTGATCTTCCCAAAGGTAATCACGTGACTTCAGTCTGTCCAGAGTCTGCTGTGCTTCCTCACTTGTTACATGATTCTCTTTATAGTATCTTCTCTGTCGTATCTCATTAAGCAAGTCCAGCCACTCTGTGTCAGTGAAGTCAGGAGGACCGGAGTCAGAACACAGAAAACAGAATAACACGGACACCTCATCAACAGTCAGCTTGGAAAATTTTTCTAAAAAAATGATTTAAAAATATAGACAAATAAATAGATTAGTTGAGATAATCACAAACTAATATTAAAATTAAATCTATTTCCATCTGCCTGTATATAATCATGTCATTTTGTGAATTTTAAAATGCAACATATCATAACACTATGAATGCATGAAATATTTCATAAAAATATCATCTGATAAACATTTGAAGAAAAAAACATAATGTACTTTATCATGCATTTTATGCTGGTTTTTAAACTCCCTATATTCTGGTGATCGTAAAGAAACAGATGGAAAATTGTAACATATTGACCATGTTGACAATGTAAAACAATTAGCTATTCGAGTATATGCTACATGTAGTAACACCGAGTGTTGCAAACACGCAGAATTAACGGAAAACGGAATGGAACGTAAAACGAATTATGTTACATTTGAATCCTGGAAAGAAAAAGTTTGAAAACTTTCCTGTGGTAGATTTAATGTAGCAAGCACTTCTCCCTCTTTTTATGTCCAAAATATACAAAAGATTTAATAAATCAATTTCTTAGGTGGTTGTGGCCCCTGTCCAGACCCCCCCATTTCTAGATGATCCTGGATTCGATACTGCTTGCATAATATGAATGTCAAAAATATATTTTTTTTTAACAATTAAACTTTAGCATCGGCAGCAAATGGAAATGGGGGATTCCTTCAGTATGAAAGAACTGCGAACGATAGTATTGTTCTCCCGCCTACCTCCAACTCAATTTTCAAAAGTTAACATATTCGATGAATTTTTAAT
>NW_026924875.1:0-24622 GCF_032062105.1 Saccostrea cuccullata
GCTCAATAATGAAAAGTTTACTTGTTGGGGAGAAAGGATTTGAATTATTTTTACTTGAGGATGTCACTATATCAATAAAACATACATGTATAATTTTGCCATACTTGAGAAGAAGAGTGTCAAAGATTTTTCCTCTATATTTTTATGTAAAGATTTGATTGCCCATTATGGCCACACCTTACCCCTAGGTGTCATGATAGGTACAAACTTGAATTAACTGATGATGTTTCCATATTAATATCACCAATCATAGCTTTGCTGGTCTTGAGAAGAAGATTTTTAAAATATTTTTCCTATGTATTCCTATGTAAAAATTTAATCAGCCATTGTGGCCCCGCCCTACAAACTTCTACTTTAGTTTCATCTTTGTTGTCCCAATGGTTTTGGAGAAGAAGATTTTTAAAGATTTTTTGCCTATATATTCCTATGTAAAACTTGGGTCGGCCATTGTGGCCCCACCCTTGCCCAGGGGGTCATGATTTGAATAAACTTGAATCTACACTACCTGAGAATGATTCCACATGAGTTTCATCTTTCCTGGCCCAGTGGTTCTGGAGAAGAAGATTTTTAAAGATTTTTCCTATATATTCATATGCAAAACTTTGATCAGCCATTGTGGCCCCACCCTACCCTCGGAGGTTATGATGTGAAGAAAATTCAATCTACACTACCTGATGATGCTTCCACATTAGTTTCATCTTTCCTGGCCCAATGGTTCTGAAGAAGATTTTTCAAGATCTTTCCTATATATTCATATGCAAAACTTTGATCAGCCGTTGTGGCCCCGCCCTATCCCCGGGGGTCATGAATTAAACAAACTTGAGTTTAATCAACCTGAGAATGCTTCCACATGAGTTTCATCTTTCCTGGCCCAATGGTTCTGGAGAAGAAGATTTTTAATAGATGCCATTAATTTTTCATAAATTCATTATTATCTCCCCTTAGGAAAGGGCTTGGCCCTTCATATGAACAAACTTGAATCCCCCCTTCACCTAAGGATACTTTGTGGCAAGTTTGGTTGACACTGGTCCAGCGGATCTTGAGAGGAAGATGAAAAATGTGAAAAGTTTACGAAAACGAAAACAACGACAACAACGACAGACGACGGACAAAGAAGAAGGTATGGTTTTAACTTTATTGTGCCCTAAAAATTTAAGGTCATCAAAAAGTTTTGAAACTGCATGGCTTAAATATTTGTCAAGTACAGTGTACATGTATATGACTGTGATAAATCAGGAAAGAATATGGCATGAAGGTTTAGCATTCTGCAAATAAGACGTCATTACTGTGAAGCATTTATCTATTTTTAACAGAAAAAGCCACAAAATGGTCCATTTCAAGGGTGATTTTCCTTTAAAAAAAAACAGTTGTCCACAGCAGTCGCCCACGTTAATTTTTTGATATATTTTTTGCAAAATTCAAAAAAAAAAAAAAAAAAAAAAATCACATATCTCAACATCTTTGTGGGCGATGCCTGTGGACAATGTCATCTGAAAGAAAATTCATTGAAAATTGGTGTCTTCTGCAACTTTTTTAGAAATTGCGGGAAAACGCACAAGTTTATGACGTCATAATTAGCATTTAAAAACACATGTGAGAAAAATGATTTTTGTGATTTTTCTGCATTGAATTTCAATTATTCAAAAAGCATGAGTTTTCAACTTTTACACCAGTTTCATTTTTTAAAAAATCACAGGACAAAATTTGTATGGAAGTCATGCCTTGTTCTTTTGATCAGAAAAGCCTTCGGCTCAGGTGAGCAAAAAAGCAATATAATTATCAGCAGTAAAACATCAAGGATAAAGTGTCAGCCAGTATGTCCAACTATTTTCTTGGCTCGATTTGGCAAGGGTTGGAGACACGCATCAGTGTATCTGTGGTTTTTGTATTCCTGGATTTCTGAAACATAGAGAATACACTGAGTAACATTCAACATTCTTTCCAATGAACAAATTGAAAACAGTGCAAATACAAATTCCGGCATTGTTGTTCTGAAGGTTTTCTAATAGCGACAAAGACACATTCTTGTTATTCCTCTTCATCACATTGGTAAAATAAAAAAAAAATTACAATGGCAAAGGATTAGCTCTCTAGCTTGTCAATAGTTTTGGAGAGCTACGGTTCTGCAGGCAAATTGAAGTCTAACAATATACATCTGTTGGTGTTTCTCCACAAGACTGACCAATGGCTTACTTGCAAAAAGCTTTATCTTCACCAACAGCCAGGAGAGAAGGGACCTTGACTTTAAAAAAAAAATTGCAGTATTTAAAACTAAATGTTTTAAATTTCACTCAATACTTACGTATTTCTCCAGGATTGCTTCTTCTGTAATAATGCCAGGGTTCTGATGTTCCCGTTCTTATCAAATTTACTCTGTTTGATATTTCCCCGAAGATGTCATTTGGCATTATCATTTATTTATGATATATCATGAAATTATTATACATTATTTTAAAAGTATGTTATCTCAAATATAATGATGTATTTAAAAAACGCGTTACTGTTCATCTAATAAAGTAATCGTATCTTTTGATCTCGTTTGTTGATACGTTTACATAAAAAAACGATCTACTCTAACAAGCTCGACAATTGTCGATGTTATAATTAAAGACATCATAGGCATGAACAAAGTCTTAAAGTTATTTTTTTCCAAAGACAATGCAATCCATATCATGGGAAATTACAACTATTCAAGTGACTATGACAATTCTTAAAGGGATTGCTTTTTTCTGCGCTAGGTGTAGCCGTAACGTACCTTGTTTAGGTTGATTTCCGACAGATATAAATACCATAGATGTAACGTAAAAGTTCTTCCCATTGAACGTATTGAAAGCAGAGCAAACATAATTTCCAGAATTGTTGGTCTGCAGGTTTTTCAGCGTCACTGAAGACCTGTTGCTGATATTATATTTTGTATCTTCACTATTGTTGGTAGATTGAAATGTCCAGCTGTATATTGGGGGCGGATTACTATCAGAAAAACAATCCAGTTTTAAATAATCACCGGCGAAGTACATTTCTTTGAATGGCAAAAGTGTAATTTTTGCCATCACCGGTCCATCTTCAAAATAAAGATTCAATATTTAAACAAGAGATGTTTGTGAAACACCTATGCCCCCTCCCCCAAATAATTAAAAAATTTCTACGTCCAACCTCTGCGAAGAAGATGAACGGAAATTGATGGTGGACCGACAGATAGACTGAGAGACCGACAGCAGCAAAGCAATAAGCTCTCCCTTCTTCAAAGGGGGGGGGGGCATAAAAATAATAAATATCTACCAATAATATGACTGCCCCGTCTAAGATTTAAAAAAAAATAGAAGCCATGGTACCCAAATTTAAAAACAAAGAATTTAAAAGTGTAATATGGGGATTTCCCGCAAATTTGTTGGTAGAATTCAAAACGTTAAAGTAAAAATAAAGAACAAATAGTAAAATTTTAAAATGATATAGCAATGAACAATATAATGGACAATTTTTGAAGGAAAGAGTACACTTACAAAACACCGAGATTCTCTGTGAGTATCTTCCTGGTCCTGGGTCCTGGGTAAGATTATTTTGTGAGGAACAAAGGAATTTTATTCCGTTGTCCTTTCTGGACACTTTGTACTCTGTGCTTACATTTAGAAAAGTGGTACAATTCTTTGTCTTATTTTTCAGTAAATTTGAAGTGAGCTCGATTTCATGATTATTTGTTATCTCCGGGACTTTCCAGATCTTGATATTTCCCGCCGGATTTTCAACATCAGCGGCACAAATAAGATGTATGAACTGATTCTCCTCCAACGGGTCCTGTGGTTTTAAAACAAACTCTACTGGTTTTGTAGCTTCAGCTGTTTAAATTAAATATGGGTATCAACAAAACGGATTTTAAAAAATAATAGTGATAAGACACAAGTTATTCTTGGTAAAGAATGAAGCATATGCGAAAACGCTGTAATGGTGTGTTTAAACTATCTGTTACAATTTAACCTATACAATAATGTCATGCATTAACCTGCATGCAGCTGAACTGTATTCAATGTCTATCTAAATACAAAGGAAAGTGTATTGTTATATTATTGACCTTATTTTTGTTATTACTGAAATTACCCTCAAAAGTAACTAAAGATAAACTTTTCTTGTGCTTGTCTCTATGCTCGACATCGACAAAATACTCTATCCAACATTGGTACAATCCTTCATCACTGCAGACAAGATCACGTTTTATCATCGTGGCACTGGAGGATACACTAGTATTTGATGTGACAAGTTTTGTTCTATTTTCAAGAGCAGTAGCCATTTTATGATAAATATATGGTTCTTGTCCACCAGGAGGAGAAAACACAGCAACATCTTCAAAACTATTTCCTACTTTTTTTTTCCATATTATCTCTCTATCCGATATACGTTCTCCGTGTTCTATTGAGTAATTACAGCTAAGAACAAGGCTTGTGTCCCTTCTGAACTTTACTTTAAGTTCAGATGAAGTCGATATGGTTAGTAAGGTAACACCTAGTAGAAGAAAATATATTTTGTATGTTCAAACGTTTACACGTTGAGAAGCAAAATGATATCAGCACAATAAACCATTTATTTTAGTTTTTATAATATTGTCTTCAATGTGAGAAAAATAGTTCATGTACTAAAGAAAGAAGGCATTAATCTATGCATTCAGTAAGTAGGTACTTGCAGACAACAGAGATTTCAAATACCTTAAAATAGATACATACGTACAAATTGTTTTCTTTTATTTTTCAGAAATAGATATTTGATTTATTCATCACTCACAACCGCTAAATTTTTATGGAGTGAAAACGGAGAATGAAGTTGGAGATACAAAAATCAGCAGTCTCGTTTAAAGTCATTATTTCATTAGTTGGTCGATACAATGACCTACTAGTGTTTATACAAGCTGTAAAGGTACTTGGACATAGATTTGAAGTTAATATTTTCTCTATAATATTACGACTTATATATTTTAATTTCACACAAAAATTAATCAAAAATCTTATTTCATTTTAAAGTTATTAACACTTCAAATTTTTTGGCGGGTTTGATTGACACATCCTTGCACTTTTTAAACTTTATTCTTAATCCTTAGGAAAAGTAGCAATCTTGATGTAGATTAAAGAGAAATATTAAAACTTTAATCCAGAAAAATAATTTCGTTAGAGTAGAAATGCTAGAAAGCATAACTCCTTCAAAAGTATCGCCATTCCGAGCTAAGTGTTGTGTACAGAGTTTAGAAAATCGATCACACTCGTGTTATGTATACAGTTTTTTGTAAACAGGACACGAGCTCTGTTATTGTTGATGTTTACGATTCACCGGGTGCGTTCAATCATCAAAGTCTGCTCACCACAACTGCACGGACTGACAATATATTGTGTGTTTGTTTTGCTTTCGAACATGTCTACTCTGAATTTTCTGGATTATAGTATTAATATTTTTTCATTTATACACAAGATTGCCACTTTTCCTAAGTATTAAGAATAAAATTAAAATTTGTGAAAGTACAAGGATGTGTCAATCAAACCCGCCAAAAAATTAGAAGTTTTAATAACTTTTGAATGAAATAAGATTTTTAATTAAGTTTTATGTGAAATGCTATTAAAATATATAAGTCGTAATGTTATAGAGAAAATATTAACTTCAAATCTGTGTCCAAGTACCTTTAAAGGTGCTTAGACACAGATTTGAAGTTAATACCAGGTACTAGTATTTTCTCAAATTTTCTGTAAAATATTACAACTTATGTATTGCAATAGCACTTCACACGAAAATATAATTAAAAAACTTATTTTATCCGGAAATTATTAAAACTACGAATTCCGGGACTTTTGTTGTGTATTAATGAAAAAATAATACATTCAGAGTATAAATAATCGAAAGCAAAACCCCTTCACTAGTATCGTCAGCCAATAGTCAGTGTTGTGTACAGAATTTAACAAATTGAATACACCACTGAAAGTAAACTTTTTTGTATTAAAGGGACATGTACACGATTTGAACTGAATTTGTTAAACCAATTTTAATGTTTACAATTCCTAAATAAGGCACCATCTAATGATCAGCTGAAATTTGAACATCATTTGTTGATTGACAAACGAGATACAGAACTTAAAGTTCTTCATATTGTAAACAAGTATCGTGCCTTGCTTTTGTGTACATGATAAAAAATATCCTATTTATAACAAAATGAAATTCAGCAAATCACTAGAAACTGTCTAATCATATTTAAAATGAACTTCTTTATTGAAATTATCTGCTTTGAACAGGTCGAGACCACTACCTTATATGGAAGGCAATTTTCAACACGTGACGATGTCTTCGTCACGCTCGTTCTCCAATCAAGTGAATGAGTCCCAAAGCATGACAGTCGACTATGTGTTTACAATTCAATAGCGACACGTGGTTTTCGTCGGTTTTCTGCACAAAATTTAACTCGTCACCGGAAAAACTGTAGAGCTTCTTGATCACTGTATAAGACCGAAATTGAAAGATTATATTCTAAAGGCATTGCTTCATGCTCACATTTAATATTGGAGTTTTTTAGATGATTAATTGTTGCTTCGAATACCGTACAAACGCTTTGACGTTTGCATGTACATAAAACACTTTCTGATAATATTGAGGGGTTAAATAATAATTGCACACCTTCTTCTTTTGTCTAAAACCAAAGACCTATATACTACCTGCTAAAACTATGTACACGTATATCACGTGAAAATAACTCAATGTTTTATCGACACGATAGCTCCTACGTCTCTTTGAACAATGGGGTTAGGCGATGTATTACCGTATAAGAACAATTTTTAGCGAGGATTTAATTTTGGCATTATTAGCTAGGGTGCTGACATCGCCAAAATTGAATATCGCTGAAAATTCATTGCGTATTGTTTGTAAAAGCTTTTTAATCAAGAATTTAAAAATCGCTAAAATTACTTTTCGCTAAAAATAAAATACCAGTTCTTAGGTATAAATCGCTAAATTTGGGTTTCGCTAAAATTGCCACTTATACGGTATAAGTTAATATAAGGTTTCATAAAGCAAATTGTGTAAATGTGAGCATAGAAATGAAAGATTATACTTCATTTTAAATATTTCTTTCACAAATCTCAAAAAAGAATCGAAAACAAGTATTTTCAAGACAGCTGGGTACTTGTAGTAGCCCACAATGCATTGCGGCTCATTCAGCAGTAGGTAAAGTAAACAGATAGCTAATTTACATGCAAATTTATGCTGACGTCAGAAAATCTAGTGGTCTCGACCTGTTGAATGAACATATATTAGTATACTAACCTATGTAAATAAGACATGATACGGACCATGTTTACATAACAAAGGTTTGGAACTCGAAATCTGTCTTGAACTTATCTCGACAACTCAAGTTCAATTTTCTTATGGTCATAAGAAAGACTTTTGTTGATTTGTAAAAGTGGAGAAAATAAAGAACGAGGGCGCTTTTGATTGGCATTCAGCAGGAATCTGGGCGTAAATGAAAAGTGAAAATTTTATCGTCATGTCACATCAAATTTTAACATTTTTTATTTATCGGGTTCCTGTGCAACAGGAAAGGATAATATTTTTCCCGAAATTGAGCTTTGATTTGCTAAAAAATAACTTGAAAATTGGCCAGATCAGACATTTGGTACAAAAAAGTACATTTTTAAATACGTTTTTCTAAAAATTTTCTATCTTTGGGTCTTCTCTCCATGATTTTGAAACGTTATTTGTGTGTATTTTAATTCAAAGAAACGAATACACATTTTTAAAAAATGGAGAGAAGACCCAGAGACCACGAAAAATGAACTTTTCCCCAAAAAATCCAAATGTGTAAATGTGGTGCTTCTTCGCCTTTTAAAATCCACTGTATATATGTAGCGGTGATAGCTTAGTAGGTAGGGATACCTAGGTATTCAGTGCGCTCGAAGCGAGAATGTTCTGGTTCGAGCCTGGAATGGGGCGTTAGTTTTTTTGTTTTTTGTTTTGATGCAAACAACCATTTATTTTGTCACTTTCGTTTTATGTACTGATGTATTAAAATTTTGAATTAGATAAATTTTGGTTCAATTTGGTTTTCGAACGAAATCAATTCCAATCTTCTATTCTATAATATACATGTACACGTATCATGCATCTATGCATTAAATATTTTAGGTGTTTATTTTTTATGAAACATTACTATGTTATAGTACCCCCTAGGAAAAACGGACATAAATGTTACAATCTCACAAGGTCTTTCAAACTAAATGAAAAAAAAACCTATGGACGTGTTTGTAAAATCTGACCAGCTATGCTCAGCCAACCATATCATGGACATTTAAACCATAAATGTTTCGTACAATTGATTCCTGCAGATCACACGCCAAATGCGCCCATCTTCTTTGAAAATCTTTATCTGAAACTATGTCTATGTCACTTTAAGAATAAAATATAAAATTTATGATTGTGGAAGGATGTGTCAATTAAACGCGTCTAGAAATTCTAAGGTTCAAATGAAGGATATAGAGATAATGAGGAGTATTCAATATCAAAGTAAAACAATACAAATAAGGAGATGGAATAAAGTTTTAATTATTTTTTAGAATGAAAGTGCTACCGCAACAAATAAATTATGAAATTATACAGAATTTGAGAAAATGTTAATTTCAATCTGTGTCTAAGCACCTTTTAGCGCGGTTACATATCAGATCCTACGATTCATTAATTTTCCTTACAATAGTGGAAGTTTAGATAATGTGTCTTGTACAAGCTTTATGGTTCAGTTTTAAATGAAACGCTTATGGTTTCCTTAGAAAACAATACTAGTATACTGTTTATAGCTGGATATTAAAGGATATTCTGTACAGAGAAGTCGCGTTAGAGCTAGAGATTGAGAACTGATTGTTAGGCCATTATTTACACACTGGGTTGTCGACGATTTTTTCCCGGCTTTTCCACCTGAACATGACAAGCAGCATGTACGGCAGGTGTGATCAGTCAGCAGGGGATGCTCACTCCCCAATGGCAATGGCACCTGATCCAAACTCTGATGTTTTGGAGGTAGGAGTTTCCCCTGCTCCTATATTTTGTAATGTTTATTGGATATTTGAGCTCGAATTCTGCTCGTTATCTCCATATATTTTATCGCTGTTAAACAGGAAATGCTTCTAGAACTGTTCAATCTAAAATTATCATAACCGATACATAATTCTTGTATTTTCCGAAAATATCACATTAATAATATTTTTCTGATATATCAGTACAACTTTTTTGTTGTAAAAATGACATAAAAATGTTATTTATTTACATAAGTTTAAGGACTGGATTCATCAAATTCATACTTTAAACGTAACATTTATACATTTAGGATTGTAATTTTGTTGTTGTAATACTTTGGATAGGCCCTAGATACTTGTGAAACACTAAAGAACAGGTGTGTATATACTGATGCTGACATTTATATTCTGTATGACGTATTTATGCGCATAAATAACAACGGGAAATGATAGAGTATTTAGGTTGAACATTACACAATAAGAAATAGTTCCATTACAATAGTAACAATAGTGTAAATGAATAATATGCAGTTATTACAGTTATGTTATTTTATTTCAAATGTAATTATCTAACATGTATTATGTTACCATATTATTTTTGGTTTCTTGGGAAGTTGTGTGCGAAAGACGTTATTGATGTACACGTAGTTGATTTGATTTCAGTATTTTTTAAAAACCTTGGATAAGTAATCTTTGCTCTTTTGTTACTCTTTTCATCAAAGCAAAAGTAGAAATTCTCGTCCTTTCTTACAATACTTAGTATCTTTCAAAAGCGTATTTAAAATGCTTTATTTTTTATTTGATATATTCCTCATCAAGTAATCAGTTAAAAACTACAGCATTCATTAATGAAATATTCAGAATTGTATATTTAAGGAATAAAAAAAAAAATTATGCTTTTGATTTTTTTAAAAATTGAAAGTCAGAAAGATGAAATACTGTAAAATCACATATTTTTTGTGAAGTCGAATTTTGTTGGGATATGATTTCGTGGTTGAAGAGGTGTCGAGTAGTAATGCATATGAAAATTTACATTTCGTGGTGGTCTTGAATTCAAGGATCTCTCAAAACCTTGAAAACAATGAAAATTAACCCTCCACGAATATAAAAGTTTTTATAGTATTGAATTTCAGTGTATTAAAACAAACTGTTTCAGAAGCAGCACAAGGGTTAAATAGAAGTAGAGGAGGTCCAAAGGGTTAACAAAATGAATAAATTCTTGCCTTTTATGAGGTAAAGCATAAATATCTCGATCTTTATCATCTTTTTGATGTGAAAAATCACAGAGTCACTGGTCTTTTACAAGAATTACATGTATTCTTAAAAAAAGAAAAATATGCTCTTTTATTATTTGACTACTTAAGTACACATGTATTTTAACCAAACAACACTTGATCTTTAATCCTCCTACACATCCGATATAACCTTTCAATATTCCAGGGGTCCTTGTTTGGTGCCTGCTTTACAGATTTGTATTATTTATGGATTTTTGGGGGATCAATAATGTTCTTAATGTTCTTGTTATACGATAGAGGAAATATATTTCTGATATAGCTTTTCCAGGCAATATTAAAAATGAGGAAATGACACTATCTGTTAGAATGTTCTCAAGTGAGGTTATTTGAAATCTTTTAATTATAATTTTTTATGAAATTTAAGCCTTAAACTTTAATCTTCTTTTAATGTTAGATTACTGGACATCATGTCAATATAATCATTTTTATTTTAAACATTACAACTGTTTACGACCAACCAGCTTTAACTGAAACTAGAGGTACTGTATTGTGAGCAATGAGCTCACTAAATGATAACCCCCCCGCCTCCCATATACATATAATGGGAGTGTCCATATTTTGTTGCGGGAAACCAAAAATATGTGTCAGATCAAAAAGTAAAATAGAAGGTACACAATAGCAAAATGATATAAAGATTCTATGAAAGTTTCATCAAAATTCATTCAGTGGTATGAGAGGAGTTGCAAATAAGAAATGTGCACCCCAAAGCGTAACAGACAGACGGACGGACGGACGGACGGACATCCTGATTACTATATACCCTCCCGCTTTTCAAGCGGGGGGTATAATGATATTTCCAAATTGAAATGCCATTCGTATTTTTGATTTCTTCTTGGTATGCTGCTTTTTATAATTGTAGTTTTAAAAAAAAATCAATGCAAAGAAGTCATTATGTTTGTGATATTATGTACTATCTATCGAAAACAAGAGGGTATAAAGTGATCCGGATGCCCGTCCGTGCGCACATCCGTCAGTCCGTATGTCTATCCGTCCGTGTGTTACGCTTTGGGGTAGCCATCTCTTATCCGCAACTCCTCTCATACCACTCAATGAAAAAATGAGACTTTCACAGAGTCTTTGTTACACCTTTTATTTTACTTTTCGATAGGAATATGTTTTGGGTTTGCCAGAGCATACAAGGGTACGGCCATTTTTTTCTATAATATTGAAGGGTACCTGTCTCTTATCCGCAACGCTTCCTATACCACTGAATAAAATTTAGTGATACTTTTACTGTTTCACAGACTGTTTATTACATAATGTCATTTTGCACCTCCTATTTTACGTTTTGATCTGACACATATTTCCTGTCTCCGATTGCAAAACATGGACTTTGCCATTATAACCACATGGGAGGCTCGAAGGTATAAAGTGAGCTCATCGCCCAAAGTACCTATAATTTTGGTATTTGTACATAAGAATGTATATGAGCACTTATGAGAACTTATAAATTGTAGAATGGCTCCTATCTAGAGAAAAAAATATATCTTTCACTTTTTTTTACTTCGGCTATGTTTTAGGTCATGTGGGTGATTTTCAACAATAACGAATTGCGACATAATAAATGACACATACATGTATGCATATGGTAAAAGAAGAAAACTAATAAATCGAGATATTTTAAATAGAGACTTGATTCAAAAAGTGCAGAGAAAGTTGTTATCTTTGATTTTTCATTTGTTTGGGCGCATCTTATGTGATTTAAAAAAATCAATATTTTTTTAAAACCCACAGTACAGCTTGTGATAGATACATAACCGGGATAATTTTGGTTTTGTTCATTACAATTCCAGGAAGTTTTTGGCATTTTTCTCAATTCAAGTCAAATAAATAGCCAAATTTTACGGAATTTATTTGTACCGAGTACTAATACACTAGTAAATTGCCTTTCGAGCGATGAATTTTCAAACACTTTTCAGTCTATTAAAGGCTATGGCATTAAGCTATACCAGAATTCAGGCTTGGGGCGAATTACAGTGTGAACTAATGTATTACATTATTATTACTTCAACAATTGGGCATTAAATTACCATTATTCTATTTTGTTAAAGTAATTACATTACTATTACTTTAGTAAAGTAATGCATTACAATTACCATTACTTTTAAAGGTTTTTAAAAATTGAAATACCCCCCGGTACAAAACTTTGCAATTTTTTTCCCCATAAGCACGCATCCACCCCTTCAAACCTAAGCATGATGAATCATGATTCAAAGAATGACTGCACTTAAGCTATGAGAGTTGGATCCCGATGTTTTGCGCAAAATAAAATTTCAAAATTCATTAAAATTATGTTTTATAGGTATTAAACAATATCTTAAGAGCAGGTTTTGGTATATTATATTACATGAAAGTATAAAACAATGCCGAGTAACACTAGCATTTGAAACGGGGGTCTAACAGTTTTATCTCATTTCTATTGTTATTCATATGCATACCAGCAGTTTTCAATGACTTTGTTTACATCGAGCCGCAACTTGGCCATTTTTCTTATTTGCACAGAATGTGTATTTTAATTTAAACTTATACATATACAAAGGACAATGTTGGCCAAGTTGCGGCTCATATCTAATTAAGTGAAAAAAATGTCCCCAAACTAAGATCGAGATAGCTACTAAATTAACCGGTCACCGAGCATCAGCGATTGATATTATAATCACCTTACTCACGTGACATTCTGCTGATCGATACGCTAACGCTTTCATTGAAATTTTCATTGTGTTTAAGTCTCTGTTGTGACAGTATCTATCGCGTACTTCCAACTTCAAACTATGGGAGATTTTTGCGCAAATTTTAAGATAAATAATGATGTCTCTTATTTAACTTTATGCTTTTCATTAGGGGTGTTTTGAAAAAATTCTGGTATTGACAGTGTCATTTAAGTAAGTACATGTATAGGCTTATGTCGCCTCTATACTATGGTCTGCAGAGCGATCGAGACATCTACCCCATCCCTTAACATTATAATCATTTAATAATTATGCACCATAAAATCCACACGATCTCTCTCTCTTCTCCATTTAAATTCGTAGTGCAAAAAAATCATGTGCCAGTGTTTACATTCCACAACCATGCGGTTTAAATATCTCCGCCTATTTGTGGATACCTTAGATTCGAAAGTGATCCCGTTCAAATTTCAGGAATTTAAGGCTTTTACATGTTCTTTTCAATTACATTTTCTTTAATTATAGAAATATTTATGACAAAAATTTCTAGAAATAAATATCAAAAGCATATGCTTGCACATTAATTATTGATTAATTTAGCGATATATTGTAATGTTAAGCTTAAAATGGTCAGCCGGAAAGGTTCCAAATGACGTTCTTAAGTGCACTCATTCTTTGATTTCAAGTACTTGTATATATTGCACTGTCAATAACTTACATTCATATGAAGTTCAAACTTTTGAATTGCCAGTAATATAAAACAGGTACAATATGCACTTTTTGTGTCACTATTGATGTCATAAAGTAATATCACTTTTGGGTCACTTTAACCCCTGCCCAAAATATCTAATAATAAAGCGAAGGCTTTTTTGATCTAGTACCTTATGAAAAAATAAATGACAAACTTGTAAAAAAGATTCACAGTAATTATGTACATTTTGCTCTGCTAAAAAAAAAATTAAATAATTCTTTGAAATCAATTCTTATCTAAAATAAATGAAAAACTTAAATGAAAGGTTAGTGTACTTTCAACAGAATAAGAAGTGTATTCAAATAGATACAGACAATTTATCTAAATTTATCAAAAAAAAGTTAACTTTTTCCATTCATATTTATCATTTGCAAATAATAAAAAAAAACAATAATAATGAAAAAAAATAAAGAAAGAATGATCCAAATATTAATTTTCATGTCCATTTTAATTTCATAAAGTAGGTATACATACAAAACAAGCGGGGGGTATAATAATGCTTAGTAATGCTATGAAATGTCAGCATTACACTGAATTATATGAAGTAATGTATTACATTACGATTACATGTAATGCAAATTTTTGGGCATTACACATTACTAACATTACTTACAGTTCATGTAATGCATTGCAATGCATTACCATTACAATTAGCATTACCCCAAGTCTGCCGGTATTCTAATATGTTTCTCTTTCAAACTTTCGTTTGTTTCCATGTTTGAGTTCAAAATGGGATAGGTTGAAATTTACTTAAATTTTTATTTTCTTTGAAACTAGTGCTCAATTAATATAAAGTTTATATGAAGGCCAAACTAGGACATTTTACAGAATTTTCTTTTTTCCGATAAAATTTCAAATTTTAGGTACCTTTCCCATTTTGTCATCTACAGTAACATTAGGAGTTTCTGTAAGATTCTGACATAGATTTAGGTAAATGGACAGATCCCGTGACTTCATTAATGATATATCACATGTCATTTCTTAAAAATGAGTTTCCCAAACGCATATCTCCATATCTAGATCTTGGCAGGGGTTTATGGCAAGGGTTTTAAATAAACAGGGGCCCGTTTTACAAAAGGACTTAAAACTTAAGTTAAAATTTAATTCTTCGTATAATTTTTTGATAAACATTATATCGAAAATTATTTTAACTTTTTAAAAGGAATGTGGTATGATATTTTTACACAAACAATTCCAATGAGAAATATCAATTTTGCAAAATATTACAATTATCTGAAGCTTTTGGTCTTAGTCGTAAGTTCTTTTGTGAAACGGGCCCCAGAACCTTGGCGTGTGTGTTTAATAAAAAATCTTTGATGTAATTTAATTATTTTGGCATTTCGTGCCGGCCACTTTTTGTCATAGTTTACATAGGAGCTGAATTGCTACAGTCACGGGTCTCTAGAAGTTGAACTCGTGCATATGCAGTGTTCAGTCACGAAATTGTTTTGTATGTGTTGTTCGATACCTAAGAGGATGCTCGATACGATCAATTCTTGAACAGAGGCAGGTAACTAGTAGATAAGTTGATGTTACGGGTATTTCCACAAGCTCGTTTTTTAAAAAAAAACCATTTTATTTCAGAAATCAAGCATTTTCCTGTAATCAACTCTTACCCTGGTCTAGTCGGAAAACTTCCAGGAAACTCGTTAATGTACGTTAAAATCAAACGTAAAAAGACTGGAATCAATGACTTTGGGATGTTTAACAACAAACTGGATATATATTTATTTGAACTAAAGGCATTTTCAAAGTGTTTTCCAATTAGCTAAATTTTAAACTGAATTACGTCAATTAGGTATACAACATCAAACACTTCATTTCCGTCCTTTTACAAATAACTATTATGACTTTCATTAAACTATAGGCATTTTCCTCCATATCCTTAACTGGAAAGTGTTTTCTAATTTTTTAAATTTTAAATTGAAATACACTAATTAGGTATACAACTTCAAACACTTCATTTCCGTCCTGTTGACTTGCATCTTTTTCATTCTCTTTTTCTTTGGTCTGAGAATTTTTTAGAAAATCTAGAAAAAACGATGCGATTAAGAAAAAAAGTAGAACCGCATAAATACAAATTTACAGAGGATCTTAACAGCTCAATCTCATTTATAAAGATAAGGATAGATAAAACTTCACAAAACAGATTTATACTTAAGAAAACGATATAACGATATAATTATCAGCGGTACAATTATCCAAGTACTGACAGCCTGTTAATCTTTTTCTTAATTTTTCCCCGATTTGGCAAGTCACACTTCAGTGTATCCATACTTCGTATTAATGGAGTTCTGACAGATATAGTTATCATGGATGTAATGTTTAAAGTCTCCCCACTGTAGTTATTGAAAGCAGAGAAAATGCAAGTATACATGTATTTTTGGTCTAAAGGAATTTTAAAGTGAAACAAAGACAAATTTTGAAGTAATTCCTCCTCACTATCATTGGTGAATTGAAAAATTCATTTTGTGCAATGACGAAGGATTAGCTCTCTAGTCTGTCATTATTCTTTTTTGGAGAGCTACAGTTATGCAGCTAACTGGAAGTCTGAAGGCAAACATCTGCCAGCGTTCCTCCACAAGATTGACCAATGGTTTATTTGCAAGATCTCTTATTCTTCACCAGCAATCATGAGAAAAGAGTCCTTAAAAAGAAGTTTTCTCATGATTGTTTCTGTCGTATATAAAATTAAATGTTTTTAATTTCACGCATACTTACGTAATTCTTAAGGATTGCTTCTTCTGTAATAATACCAGGGTTTTGATGTTTCCGTCAATATCAGATTTACTCTGTTCGACATTTCCCCGAAGATGCCATTTGGCATAATTCTTAATGCATGATATATCACTTTATACACATTATTAAAGAAATATGTAGAAATATTATGATATTTTGAAAAACTACGCAACAACTTTCACTTACAAAAGTAACTTTATCATATTTTTCAAAATACAAAAACTATATAAATTAAACAGAACCATAGAAAAAAGCTCTGGAGTTGTCGATATTGAATGTATAGACATCACATGCATGAAAATCATCTTAGAGGGTTTTTTCCTGAAGACAATGCCATCCAATGAGTAATTAGAATCATCCATGAGGCTTAATTTATCCTAAAAGGGATAGCTTTTTTAAATGCATTAGGTGTGCTGTAACTTACCTTTAACAGTCTGATTTCTAACCAATATAAATACAATAGATGATACTTCAAAACCCTTCCCATTGAACGTATTAGAAGCAACGCAAGCGTAAATTCCAGAATTGTTGGTTTGAAGGTTGTTTATCATCAATGAAGACCTGTTACTGATGAAGTATTTTATATCGTCTTCCCTTTTGTTGATAGATAGAGATAGAAATGTCCAGCCGTATGCTGGGGACGGATTACCGTCAGAAAGACATTCCAGTTTTAAATCATCACCGGTGTAGTATATGTCTTTGAAAGGTAAAAGTGTTATTATTGGCGTTCCCGGTCCATCTTCAAAATAAAAATTAAATTTGAAAAATAATAAATCTATAAATGATAGAGAATCTAACATGAGTATGACTGCCCCATCTAAGATTCACAAATAAAAGCCATGGCATCAACAATTTTTGCTAAAATGTTATAATAGTACCAATGTGTTATGGGCGTTTCGGCTTTGTTGGTACACTTCAAAAAAAGATAAAGTAAAAATAAAGAACAAATAATAGTACAATTTTAAACTGATAATAAAATGAACAATATGATGGATAAATTTTAAAAGGAAAGAGTACACTTACAAAGCACCGAGATTCTCTGTGAGTATCTCCCTGGTCCTGGGTCCTGTGTGAGATCATTTTGTGAAGAACAAAGAAATTTTATCCCGTTGTCATTTCTGGAAACTTTGTACTCTGTGATTACGTTTAGAAAAGTGGTACATTTCTTTGTTTTATTATTTGATGAATGTGAAGTGACCACGATTTCTGGAATATTCGTTTTCTCCGGGACTTTCCAGATCTTGATGTTTCCCGCCGGATTTCCAACATCAGCAGCACAAATAAGATGTACGGACTGATTCTCCTCCAACTGGTCCTGATGGTCCAAAACAAAATCTTCCGGTGATTTAGCTTCAGCTGTTTAAATTATATTTGTATGAGCTAAATAACAACAAAAAAGATTTTAAAAGGCAGAATAATAGCAATAATATCAACACAACGATATAAAAGAGGCATTTTTGAATTTAAATTTAAAATAAGACCATAAAAACTTACAAGGAAGAGGGAGAGTTTTCGCACGTTACGAGCCTTAACTCTACTCTTGGTAATGATATACGTATAGTACTAATGAGCAATGTTTGATACATAGACTACACTGTAACAACTCTATACATACCCATGAGTTGGAGAAAAATAATACATTGCATTTTTACTTTTATTCCCATGCATTTATTTAATTTATATTATATCTGTTTAAGTACAGAAAAAAAGATGTAACAATATTATTGTCAAATTACCTTCAAAAGTAACTAGAGTGAAGCTTTCTCTCTGTTTTTCCACAGGGTAGACAAAATACTCTATCCAACATTGGTACAATCCTTCGTCACTGCAGACAACATCGTGAATCATCATTGTGGCACTGGAGGATACACTCGTATTTGATGTGATCAGTTTTGTTCTATTTGCAAAAGCAGAAGCCATGTCAGGATGAATATAGGGTTCTTGTCCGCCAGGAGGAGAAAACACCGCAACATCTGCGAATCTATTTCCTATTCGTTTTTGCCATTTAATTTCTCTATCTGATATACTTTCTCCGTGTTCCACGGAATAATTACAGCTTAGAACAAGGCTTGTGTCACTTCGAAATTTTACCTTAAGTTCAGGTGAAGTCGTTATGGTCAGTAAGGTTACACCTGGTACAAAATTTTTTATTATTTTGTATGTTATAAATAATTATATTCAAACGTAATTCACACTTTTGAGAAGCAAAATGATATATCAGCGTACAAAACCATTTATTTTATTTTTTACAATATTGTCTTTAATGTGAAAAAGAGCAGGCACTTATCAGGAGTTTTAAAAGAAAATTATTAATGTATGCATTCAGTAATTAGGAACTTGCAATAAATAGAGAGTTCGAAATCACAAATCTTATTACAGACACATACGTACAGGCTGTGTTTCTTTTTTCAAAACTAGAAATTTTGAGAAATTCATCTTCCACAAGCACTAAATTTTCATGGAGTGAAAAAAGGAGATTCAGTGAAATATATGGAGTAAGTACAGTGTGCAAGTTGGATAAACAAGAATATCAACAGTTTTAAAGTTCATCATTTCATAAGTTCCTTGGTCGATTTATTAGTTAAAGTGCAGTTACATATCAGATCCTAGGATCCATTGATTTCACTTACAATATTAATGAAAGTTAATAAAGTGTCCTGTACCAGCTTTATGGTTCAGTTTTAAATGAAACGTTTATGGATTTCTTAGAAAACAATACTAGTTTCCTGTTTATAGTTGCATATCAAGGAGATTCTGTTCTAAGAGGTCGCGTTAGAGCTAGAGATTGCTTTTACTCTGGAACTGAAATAACCATTAACGATACACAATTCTTGTATTCCCCCCCCCCCCCCGCCAAATCACATTATTATCATTTCTATGACTATAATATACAACTACTAGTATGTTGCTGTAAAAACGACATAAAATATTGATTTGTATTAATTTCAGAGCGTGATTATTTTAAATTCTTTAAACAAAAAGTTCAGTAGCACATAATACTAGTAGTCTAGAATTTTCAATTTATTATGTTATTTTATTTCTATTATTATGTTATTTTATTTCTATTTTATTTTTATCAAAAATATGTTTTTAATGTTATGTAATTGTTAAAAAATATCAAATTATTTTAAAAGTTCTGTTGAAAGCTGTGCGCGAAAGACGTTATCTATGTAGTTGATTTTGAAGTCTTATTTTCAATATTTTTCAAATTGTAGAAAAGTCTCTCCCCCCTTTCGTTGCTCTTAATAAATTCGTTTTGCAATTGACAGCCATTTGTAAAATAGGTAAATGAAAAGTAAAAAGAAGTCATACTAAATAAATAAATAACTCACTCTCTATACACCATAATTTGCAATCTTCATTGGGTTAAAGGGTTACACTCTTTAGACATGAAGAAATTAGTTTTAAATAATTTTACCTCGACTGGATATAGGAGTATTTTTTTTAAAACTTACTCTTCTATTTTATATTGATTCCTGTTTTCATCCAAGAAAAAGTAAAAATTCTTGACACGTTTTACATGTTTTTAAATGCTTTTGTTAACATCTGATATATTCCTCATCGGGTATTTAAAAATTCGTTTGAAGTAAAAAAAAAAGTGCTATTGATTTTTATTAAGATGTGAACGTTAGAAAGTTAAAGTTATGAATTTCAGCGTATTAAAAAAACTGTTACAGAAGCAGTGCACCATTAATTAAAGTTAAATAGAAGTGGAGGTTCAAAGGTTTAACAAAAAATGAATAAATTCTTGCCTTTTATCAGGTAAAGCATAAGAATCTCAAGTGTTATCATCTTTTTGATGTACAAATCACAGAGTCACTGGCCTTTTACAAGATTATATGTATTCTTTAAAAGAAGAAAAATATATGCTTTATTATTGAAATTTTGATGTTCCTGTGTTCGAGATACAACTACTAATAAAAAAGAGCTGTATATTCTGTCGTCTCTATAATGCCATTTGAATTGTCTTCGCGCTGTGTTTGGCTGAGTAATGTACTGGGCGGGGTTTCAGACATATTTTCATTCCAATGAAAAAAAATGAAATGGAAATACAGGAAATATTAGGCTGTATTTTTTGTTTATAATGATGATCATTGAGTTTGTTCGTGTGATCATTTAATGCAACCTCTTTAGTCACCTGCAATCCAGTAACACTAATTACATGTGTACTATATCATAACTAAGCGACAGGGGCATAATCTTTTTATCTTTGGTTTTTTATTTCAAAAAGAAAAAATATCCCTTTTCCCATGAAATGTGGTAAAATATGATTTTTATCCGACGAGTTGTGTGTTTTTATTCCCGAGCCACAAATCATAGGAGATCCTTTTTATCCCCTGTTTTATACATCACTCTCAAAGTTTCACACTGATTTATTTCGGCGTCTATTTTAATTTACTTCACCGCCCTCATGAAAAACCCATTATGATGTCACAACTGAGGGGCATAACAAAATCCAATGAGTGATAACCAAGGAATAAACAGATGAAGACATTGAAGAGGTAACATGGGGTAAAATAAATTTATGCAACGTTTACACTAAATATTAAGAAATCAATGCTTATCATTATAACATGATAATGGTCAATTGTCTTATTACGTTGAATATTAAACAACAGATGAGTTTGTATGTTGTTTAATGTCCCTCTCGAGAATTTTTCACTCATACGGAGACGCTTCCACTTGCCGACGGAGAGCTGCAAATTTGTCTTATATTTGGCACTTAAGGTGATTGTGCAGTGAGGGATCTTTTTGTGCCAGCACCTACTGCGACACAGTACCTCGGCAAGTACGGTCTCATCCGAAACACTGGTCTCCACGTTGTTTATTCGCTACGAAAGCTTGCTCTGAGTACGGTCAATTTTTAAAGCGAGACATGCTTCTCACTAATAAGTTGATGTCACAGGTGTTTCATCAACCTCGTTTAAAGTCAGCATTTTGTAAATTCTATGCCTGCTATACTGACAATGTAAGTAAATATAATCTATCATTAATATATAATCGTGGGTCGTATTTTATGTGACTCTTTCATACTTTGTTTTTATATTGAATTTGACTACTTAAAATATTTTAACCAAACAAAAAATTTTGCCGGTCAATATTTGGTGTTTAATGCTGCTACACATCCGATCTAACCTCTCAAATCTCCAGGGGTCCGTGTTTGGTGCCCGCTTTACAGATTTGTATTGTTTACGGATTTGTTTGGAACCAAATCTGTTCTTTTCATCCTTTAGACATGATGCAGAACAAATAATTACCTTTCCAAAATAGTGTTAAATCTACGAAAATTAAATACTAGTAATCATGCTTATATTAATTTTATTGAAAGTTGCTAGATATTTCACTTATCTTTCTGGACTCAAAACGCAAAACTAGGAAATATAAATACAGAAATTTGAAGGTTCTGCTGTGATTTGTACCAGGAAGTGTTGGAAACATATTTCTAGTGTAGCCTTTTCAGGCAATATTGAAAATGAGGAAATGGTACTATCTGTTAAAATGTTCTCAATTAAAATTATTTCAAATCTTTTAATTATAATTTTTTTTATCAAATTTTAGCCTTAAACTTTAATCTTAAAATGAGCATACACTTTGGAGTCCCAAGAAACCAGAGTGCTGAAAAATGTGTTTATCTATATGAGGTATGGCTGTAATAAACTGTCTGACTACTGGATGTACAAGTAATAAATATCTTTTAAAAAAAAATGCAACTGTTTACAACCATTCAGCCTTACCTGAAATGATATTTCCAATTAAAATGTAAATCTTATTGGAATGCTGCTTTTTGATTGTAGATTTAAACAGTCAAAGCAAATAAATCATTCCACTTTGTTTAATGATAGTGACTTTTGATTTTATTTTGTACATTGTAAATATTTGGGAGCTTCAGGACGTGAACAGTAGAATGGTACTGTCTTATCACAGGAAAATTCACCTTCAAAAAAGATTTTTTTCTACTTCGGCTGTGTAAGTTACTGGGCATAAAAATATTAATAAACTTTAACTGGATAAGGCTTAAAAGGACGCAAACATTTTACCAAATTTCCTAAATTCCGACAGAATTTCGTCAAATGTGAGATAAACTGTCCGATTTTTGCACGTTCAGTTACATCAGGGGATTCTCTAAGATTCAGACCTGTATATAGGTGAAAAACAGATCCAGTGACTTCATTTATGGTATATCACAAATCACTATAAAAGTAATTTTCCCAGTTTCGCGTCCTCTTGTTTAGAACTCGGCAGGGGTTTCTTGCAAGGGGTTTCATAGCATTACTGGGAAATTAACAAAACTTTCTCGAATGGATTTTATAACACCTTATCATGTAGTTTATACAGGAGCAGTCACGGGTTTCTGGAAGCATGTGCCGCGTCGAAGTCATCGGACTTTTTTGTGCGGTTTATCAAATACCTAATAGGATGCTCTGAGTATGATCAATTCTTAAACAGAGGCAGGCTCCTAACAGATAAATTGATACTAAAGGGATTTAAACAGCCTCGTTATTAGAAAATCAGCATATCCTCAATTCCATGCTTGTTATTATGATTTGTTAGCACAGAGTTCCCCATGATCTGTTTCACTGTGCTGCAAGTCAGACATAACATCGTACCGAAGTCATTTAATTGATGTAAATAAATTGCTTAAAATTTTCAACATGTTCAAGGAACTCAAAAGTATTTTACTACATGTTTTCTGAAGTTTATTTTTTTTTTGTAATTCGGTAATTCGATCAAGAAAACTGACAAATAAACATCAGGGCAAATTTACTTTCAAAAGTGTAAGGTAGTCCGACTGTATCGACCAGAATTTCCAATGAACATGTGTTTTTACTTTTATCAATATGTACGACCATACCATATGTGCAACGATTTAGCGATTTTGAGAAAGGGTGTGTTTATGTATTCGTTTGTAATTATAATGAATAGTGATTCAGTTGCGAATTTGTTCGGGAAAATACCGCGAAATTTTAGTGCTTAGCGTAAACTCTGCAACACAGTAAAATTTAAAACGATGGAAAACACTGTTAGCAAATACCTAGCATATCATTGGGTCTTTTTGGCTGTTAAGGTGGAATGACCCTCTGATAAGAGAGATAACTCTTCTGACAAGAGAGATAACTTTCTTCAGACATTTTGTCATGAAATTCAGTGAATTTTTATGTCAGAATTTACAAATGTCATTCATAAAGACCATTCTATAGTCAACTCAATCAAACCTCATCCATTGTACAAATGTTGATTTTTAGTTTCTATTGCTAGTATATTTATTAATTATTTATAATAGTTTACTTAAAACATTTATATTCAGTTCCTTTAAACAGAGTAAATTGAGAAGTCTTTATCTCTTAAAGTATAATTCTGTCAATTGTACAAAAATTTCAGATGCAGTATTGTTTATAAACATTTAATTAATATTTTGTTTCATTAAAAATATTTTCAAGGGCGATAATGGAACGATAACTCTTGTTTATAAATGCGTGTTATTTTACATGCACAGAAAACAATTTGTTATTCTGATTTAAAAAGCAGCGCTTCAGTATGTTTTCTAATGGGAATTAGATAGTTATGATAGTAAATATTATTTTTATATATACCTCATGTTTCTAATTTAATTGTGAGATAAAAAATAATTAATCTTTCTATTTACCATCTCGAATTTTCTTCACATCATGATTTGACATATTATTCATTTCTGAAAAAGTAAGCAATGCTTCATGCTTCAAACTATTTTCCATTTGAATTTAATGCTATAGTTGTTGCTGAAAATCAATGTCTGGATTTTTAGAAAAAAGTCTTGAAATTTGGAGCAGGGGGATATTGCCCCTTAAGGATGTACAACACACCTACCCCAAAAAATTCCTGTCGTTTAATTTTCGTTATTTTTGTATATTTAGTACATGACTATATCTACTGCATGTATGCATAATTTGGACAAAATCGTTCGAGTGGTTTTTGGACAGGAACTTCCGAAAGTTACCCCCCTTTAGTTGTTTACAAGGAGAGAAATTTTTTAATCAATGAACTACTTAAACCTTGATTTTCAATAAAACTAGGTTAGATATAAATGTCAAATTTCATTGGCCTATTCCTTTAACCATTTAACACAAAAACATAGTCATCTTTTTGATATACATATCATCAAAACAATTT